>NW_025953265.1:600000-811403 GCF_022496945.1 Annulohypoxylon maeteangense
CCTTTGAGGATCTGAATCCTCTGAGGGTTCTGAATCTATTCAAACAAATCAATCCTACGGATTGCGAGTTACTTGGCCTTGATCCCTCCGAAGGACGACCGGAGATGTTCCTATGGCAGTACCTCCCAGCCCCTCCTGTTTGTATTCGACCCTCTGTTGCTCAAGAGGGTGCAAGCAACGAAGACGATCTAACAGCCCGACTTAGCGACATAGTCTGGGCTTGCGGCCTCATTCGCTCCGCATTAGAAAAGGGCACACAGCTCCAAACCATCATGGAACAGTGGGAATACCTGCAATTGCAGATTGCTCTCTACGTGAACAGCGATGTTCCCGGTCTTCAGAATAGCGGTGCGAGAACATCGAGGGGTGTCTGCCAGCGCCTAAAAGGCAAGCAGGGGCGATTCCGTGGTAACTTGTCCGGAAAGCGTGTCGATTTCTCTGGCCGAACCGTTATCTCTCCGGATCCGAATCTGGCTATTAACCAGGTAGCTGTACCGGAGCTTGTTGCGAAGAATCTCACGTACCCTGAAAGAGTCCACCGCAAAAATATCGACAAGCTAAAGCAATGTGTCTTGAACGGCCCATATGTGCACCCCGGAGCTCAGGCGGTCCTGAAGCAAGATGGCGAGCAGTCATTCAAAATCTCTCTTAGATTTGCTGACAAAGAATCTGCCGCTAGAGATCTACGGGAAGGGGATATTGTTGAGCGTCATCTCGAGGATAATGACATCGTCCTTTTCAATCGTCAGCCATCGCTCCACAAGCTTAGTATCATGAGTCATTTCGCAAAAATCCGGCCGTGGAGAACATTTCGTTTAAACGAGTGTGTTTGCGGACCTTACAATGCTGATTTTGACGGAGACGAGATGAATCTCCACGTGCCTCAGACGGAAGAGGCTCGTGCCGAGGCCATGACTCTCATGGGGGTCAAGAACAATCTGGCAACGCCAAAGAACGGAGAACCGATTATCGCGGCAACGCAAGATTTCATTACAGCGGCCTATCTTCTAAGCAGCAAAGACAATTTCTTTGATCGGAAAACCTTCACCTATATTGTTATGCAAATGATGGACGGTGATACTCATGTTGACCTGCCACCCCCTGCTATTCTCGCTCCTAAACGGCTTTGGACGGGGAAACAGATCTTCAGTCTGCTTATGAGACCAAATAAAGCATCGCAGGTTAAAGTCAATCTCGATGCTAAGTGCAAGGAATATGTGGAACCGTCACCACCGCCCCCAGGTCAAAAGCCAAGAGCACCAGACATGTGTCCGAACGACGGATGGCTCGTCGTGCGAAACTCAGAAGTTATGTGTGGTAGGATGGACAAGTCTACAGTTGGCGCGGGAAAGAAGGATTCCATATTCTATGTGATTCTAAGAGACTTCGGTCCCGACGAAGCTGTGACGGCGATGAACCGGCTAGCCAAACTGTGCGCGAGAGTATTGACAAATCGTGGCTTTTCGATAGGCATTGGTGATGTCTTCCCTACAGCCTCTCTCACTGAAAAGAAGCAGGACCTCGTGGCAGACGCATATAAAAAGTCGGACACTCTAATCGAACAATTTAACTCGAACAAGCTGGAAAAAGCTGCTGGCTGTAGTATGGAAGAGACGTTGGAAAACAAAATTTCCGGCACCCTCAGCAAAGTTCGACAGGAAGCCGGAGACTACTGTATTCAGACGCTTAGTAAGAACAACGCGCCTTGGGTCATGGCCTCATCTGGTTCCAAGGGATCGACTATCAACGTCGCTCAGATGGTCGCTATTGTCGGACAGCAAATTATCGGAGGACAACGTGTCGCCGATGGTTTCCAAGATCGAACTCTCCCACATTTCCACAAAAATGCTCGTCAAGCTCCTGCAAAGGGCTTCGTACGTAACAGTTTCTATACTGGCCTCCTCCCAACTGAATTTCTATTCCACGCCATCTCTGGAAGAGAAGGTCTAGTTGATACAGCTGTCAAGACTGCCGAAACTGGATACATGTCGCGCCGTTTAATGAAATCGCTCGAGGATCTTTCGACCCAATATGACGATACTGTTAGAACATCTGGCGGAGGTGTAGTGCAGTTCCAATTCGGCGCTGATAAGCTAGACCCCGTGGACATGGAAGGCAAAGCCGTGCCTGTTAATTTCGAGAGAACATGGTCCCACGCTGAAAATCTCACTTGGGATAACTCGGATAGAGCATTGCTACCGTTTGAGATTATGGAGCTTTGCGAATCTATTCTCAAAAAGGAGCGCGACCACTACCAAAGACGAGGACTATTGCATGGAGAACCTCTAGATTACCGGGATAAAAGTGACTACGCTATCGACGAACACGAAGGTGGCCGAAAGTTCCTTGATACTGTCCATGAACACATGGAAGGATTAGCTAAAAAATTGGCCGCTTTTCGAGCTGCTGCAGGCCTTGATGAGCTCTTTGAGAAACCCACAGAATCTCTAGCTGCAATCCAGAAGAAAGAAAAGGAGTTATTCCCAAGGCTTGCCTCTGAGAGAGTTGTAAAGGTCTCTGAACGCACAGCCAGAAAGTTCATTGGTTTATGCTTAGAGAAATACTCTAAGGCCCGTGTTGAACCGGGACACGCTGTCGGAGCCGTCGGTGCACAGTCCATCGGCGAGCCAGGAACGCAAATGACCCTGAAAACTTTCCATTTTGCTGGTGTTGCCGGAATGAGTATTACCCAAGGTGTACCGCGTATCAAGGAAATCATTAACGCCTCTAAAACAATCAGCACTCCAGTCATATCGTGTCCTCTAGAAAACGAGGAAGACATGGATGCTGCACGCATTGTAAGGGCTAGAATTGAGAAGACTTATATCGAGGATGTTCTTCGATATATGGATGATGAATTCAAGGCGGATAGAGCGTTCATTACCCTACATATCAACACCGAAACTCTTGAAGGAATGCATCTTAATATCAGCCTCGATGACATCGCCGACATCATCGCGAAACAGAAAAAGTTGAAGATACAAAGAACTAATATTTCTGTCTTTGAACAAGATGCAACTATTGAAGTTACCATACCACCCCCAGATTCGGATCCTTCGGCAGCAAAACGAGCACCAAGAAGCAAGGCAGCAATTGCAGAAGCCATGGCAGACATAATGGTGAAAATGGGCCAGGTCAAACGTGCGTTGCCACTAATCACAATATCCGGGTACCCAGACGCTACTCGTGCAATTATTCAAACGTCCAACGATAAGAAAGTTAAGGACAGGAAATACTACACTGTCCTAGTTGAAGGTTACGGCTTGCAGCAATGTATGAACACTGAGGGTGTTGTTGGTAAGAAGGTTCGCACGAACAGCGTCTTGGAGTGCCGCGATATCCTCGGCATCGAAGCGGCGCGAACCACCATCGCCAAGGAAATCTCCGACGTCATGAACGATATGGGTATCGACCCCCGACACATGGAACTGCTCGCCGATGTCATGACCTACAAAGGCGAAATCCTGGGTATCACCCGATTCGGTCTATCTAAGATGCGCGACAGCGTGCTACAACTCGCGTCTTTCGAAAAGACGGCAGACCACCTCTTCGACGCTGCAGCTGGCATGAAGGCTGATCGCATCGAGGGCGTCAGCGAGAAGATCATCATGGGTCAGACTATGTCGCTCGGCACCGGCGCCTTCCAGATGGTCCGCTACCTTGGCCACCAGGACAGGCATTTCAGACAGCTGCCTACTGTCTTCGAGAACGCATGGGCGGAGGAGCATGAGTGGTCTTATAAGGGGAAACGCAAGTGAGAGATGTTTATTTGAGCTACGCATGGGATTGGAGTTTAAAATAGGCGTATGCTATGGAATGGCAAAATGGTCGGCATGTTGGGCTTTGGCTTTTTGCGGTTTGTTTGATTTGGGTGTGGTTTAGTGTTTTATAGGGGATGCGAGGTCTGTAGGTAGTTTATACGATGGGATTCTATGATTTAGGTCCTTATTGAGAATTGACTGTTTTCTAAAGGGTGCCTAGTGATGAAGTAGATGTTGTTCTTAAATAATAAGTTGTAACGATATGTAGCCCAGGTGTATGATGCTAAAGTAGGTATCCAATCCACGATACACAGGTTACCCATCTCCCCAATCGCCGTAATTATTACATCCTTTATTCCTTGAGGCCAGGCCCTCTCATAGCATTGATCATGGGTCAGTACGAAGCTATCACAACAATTGCCAATCCTGATTCTAGGTAGTACGGTATTTCACAGCCTCTCTAAGACAAGCTTTATGGCCTTGATATTTATCCCGGTAGATGAGATCGGTGGTCATAGGTTTATGGCGCGATTTAGCATCGATGACTGGTCAGTTCCTTGATTTGGACTACGTGCGACGTATGAGCTGGAAGACTTCACCTCTGGAACACTAACGACCTACCTACCTATCTAATAGAGTTTTGGGGTTTGTTTTCAGTGAGTAGGTCAAGAAAGACTGCTAGGTGCCTAGGTGCCTAGTGTGTTACATGAAGTTCAGTTCTCTAACCCGTGCATACACACCCACCTAGGTGGGTATTTAAGGAGGGTAATTGAAATAGGGGACGGTTGAGATCATGTCTTGTTAACTAAAAGAGCCACAAGCTAATGGATACCTACATAGGCACCTAGTAGGTAAGTACTTAGGCAACAGTTTTAGTGTAGTAGAATGCTTGATGCCTAGGTGTAACGGCGCTCTTGAGTATGGGTTCATCGTATATCTCCTTTAGATACAGGTAGGTACTAGGTACTCAGTTAGGACACCTCCTAGTCTTGGATAGACCCTATCACGTAGACTTATGGATAATCTAGATGAGTCCTAGTTAGGAATGTAGGTAGCTATTTAGGAGTTACCTAAGATACCTACCTACCTAGTAGTCATCCTGAATTTACCAAGATCGTCGCAAACGGGCCAATTATAGGAGGTAGCTGGGCTACTGGACGAGGCTATTTAGAATACTGGATCAAGTACCTGTTCGAGCCAACCCCGCCTAAGTTAGGATGTCAAAGTTGTCAGGGGCGTGTGTAGGTAAGAAAGTGTAGATGGCTGAGATCAATATGCCGGGCCGAATCGAATGTTGGAGACCACAGGTACTAAATCGTCTGATTAGACCTGCTTTACTCCATGTCGTGGTACTCCCTATGCATCTGATGATGGTTGAGGCTCGATGTAAGACTCGATGAGAAGGTTATAGGGGCTAGCTGTCATAGAGGATGAGTTATCTCTCCGGCTTTATTATCCATGCGTGCAGGAATACTGTAGTGTTGGTGGTCAGACGGGATTTGCGATTCGTAGAGAATTTTCCTAAAGATCTTGTTTATAGTTCATATCTTGCCATCATAGATCGGATCTGTTGTAAGCATACCTAGCAGCAACTCGCGAGGGTGTCGTCAATGGGAGTCGATGCATCGCAGGATAGTCCTTTCGTTCATGCATATTCAGGTCCGCCACCTCCAAACAATCCATACGTAGGTAGGTACTGAGGTATATCCAATGGGACCCTAAGATAACGGCAGTTTTCTTCGAGTAGTCTTTTTCGTGCGGCTTTCGGCAAGGTACTATTTCGACCGGCGTGGACCCAACCGACCAATCGACCAATCAACTCATCATCATATCCTCGTCTCTTTTCTCTTTCTTCCTGAATAAGCCATATTTTTCTTCTCGATAGATAGCGTAGTCGTAGTAGTTGATATATCATAGAAGTTGGTTGTCTGTTTCCTCCTAGCGACCATCCTACTCTCCGGATACGGTAACCCCCTTTTTCAGTCTTCTTCTTTTTACTCCTTTCAGCACCTTATTGTAACCCATCGTCCTTCGTTAGCCGCGATATCGTCATTTTAGGCTTCCGTTACAGCTTCCGCGGATATTCTTGCATTTCGCTTCTAGCGGAGTCCGGAGCGCTAGTGGTGTGAGGCTCCCACCTATTCCGCATGTATATTCAGGGGTATCATCGAAATTTCCATATCACGCTTGGATGTGTTTTCGTATGGCTTGAATGATCACGATAACGAGCATAAAGGAAGACTCAATAGATAGGACGTGGTTGTCCAGATATATACGAGAGATGTTTACTCAACGAGGGGGGATTAGGTACTTATTTCCGTTATATGATAGCTCGTAAACTAGTTGGACAGAAACGGGCGGCTATGTCGCTTTCCGCAGCCTACGTGAATTCTTCTACACTGCAGACCGCAAGAAACATGGAGCACATATTGTCATGGCAAGTGTTTCGGTACCGACAGGCAGATGCCCAAAGAGCCTACAGAGCCTTGAACAGGGCATGATTGTCCCCCTGTTGCGTACTCCCGCTTGCGTTCACCGGCAGATCTGTTGCAGAAAACTTGCATGTCGAGATCTCATACGTCAACGGCGTATATACTTTCCTAGAGGGATATTACATTAAGTCTATAAATCATTCCCGGGCCGGGAGTGCTGCGAGTTCCGGTGGAACGATTTCGTCCAAACAGAATCATTCCCTATGAAAATTTGAACATAAGGGATAATATTATAGACATATGACTGGCTTGTAGGTATTTACGCGTATGTCTGATAGACAGTGGAATGTGTGATCGTGTACAACATATGCTGATGTTTCAAGCAGCTATTACATATACGCGGACTCGCGGGCCGTGAATGGTTGGCGATAATGACCAATTGTCAATAACTAGACTTCGTATCAAGTTTAAAGACGAGGTGTTTTATCCTTATTGATATCTTAATTAACTTATTTCTTACCCTTGGGGAAGATGATATCTTACTATCGCATTGGCTAATCCTAGATATCGCCGACCTAAGTTTGCAGGAGTCCCTCCTTACATAACACAATATGAAATTCTTAACAGAGGCGTATAGGACAGGGAAATATTCACCCCTCTAGACTAGCACTTAGGATCCTGCAGTTCACGTCACAGCCCTACGGCAGTCTCGGGACCGACGTCAGCTCACTCGTACCCGTATTCTAGCCTCGAACGACTCTGAGTCAGAACGATAAGTTGCTTAGGCCGTTAGACACTTAGGATACAATTCCCGCCTGTCACTATATGGTGCTTATGTGAGGCGTCTTGTCCCTAAAACCGGGGTGATAAGTGGTCTTTTGCGTGTTATAGCCAAGCAATGGCACATTAGTTATTAGGTGAAAGATGAGATTGGAACGCCACATTCGGTGGTACGTAAGCTTGGCCGTCCTTCTCACGGCGCCACGCAAGGGCATCAGTAATAAAGCTCCTTGAGTGGTCGAACGGCTCGACTCACCGCTCAATCTCTAACAATTCACTCTTCCATCGCCAACGCCATTGACCTTTCCATCGGTGAGTCGGCCACTAAAGAGCACCGACGACTACATGATCTAATGTAGGTTGGTAATGGCGTCGCTAGCGATGAAATTTCTACCTATAGTCTACATTTGTGAAGTCTGATTGGATACCTTACGTGTGTAGTACTCGCGTATGTGACCGTCGTATCAGGGCTTGAGGTTACCATAATATGTCGGCATCGGCAACATAATTCCGCAACCCGGTCACGATATTTCGCTTACTCTTTTCGCAAACACCGAGTTGGTGGGTGACTGACGTCGTTTAGGAGTGAGCCATTTAGATGAGTCGACAACGTCAACGAAAACAGATATCGGAGCCGAAAAGTGCAGTCATTTCTATAGAAGCCCGCATCGGAATTGATAATGACAATTGTTCGGCGAAGATTGCTTCCGTTCTACCCGATAGTGATCATACGTCGTAAGCATTCTACCTGCACTATCAGTTTCCCCCTCGATGCCAGTATCGTCTAGGGATGTAGGTATGTCCAAGGGATGTCTAAGGGAAAGGGGTTACCTAATGGGTTCATTTCCTTTTCGTAAGTTATCTCAATATTCAAGGTTTCGTTAGATGATATTGGAGCGAGATGTTCCCTTATGAAACACTGCCATGCTTCCTTAAAAATCGTTCTCGGCATTAGTTATGGAGTGATAGAAAAAGTTGGGGGTCCGGCGTGGGCTATCCGTGTTAGCCGGGGGCCGGGCATGGAAGTAGAGACTGCCGAGACCACCGAGAGGGACGAAGGTGCCGATGGCCTGATTACGTGTCGATGAAGTAGGTATGTAAGAGTGGTTGTATGCTCTCAGATAAAAGTGCTGCACTGAAGCGGGCATATCTTGAAACGTCAAACACCTATATCCCGAAGGATCCCCTCCCGCACCACCAAGACTGGAGGATCTCAACATCCTAGAGGCGATCATGATGTTCCAGGCTTCACCACTACGCTCCAACTAATCTGCTTATGGATTCCTATACCACCATGACCACCACTATAGGCAATCTTTGGTAACCCTTCTCTCAGCCCTGCCGATCATCTTATGTAAAGGAGATGCAGCTCTTCGCCTTGCGCATCTTCGGCCGACACGAACTCCACCGAGCGAACTCCTAGGGCCAATCGAACGATCAACCCGCAAATAGAAGCATGGGTATCATTCCGACTGCCGTTATCTCGCCTAGTCCGCCGTAAAGGTCTAGATCGATGCCGCCGAATGCGAATACACGACAACGCCCAACCGAGTTACGCCGTATAGCAAAAGCACTAACTTCTGACGAGTCTCGGCAACCTTCGAGAATAATCGATCGTCAGATGCAATTCGGCGATACTCATATTCCGAGCTGGAAAAAGGAAGAATAGGCAATTGGCCGGATGGCTTGCAGGAATACAATACCGCGCGATCATATCAGCAAGATGGCTAGCCACATAGCCCACACACAGCTCAGTCTCTTTCGGGTTGTAAAACCCGAATCGGTACCTACACATCACGATTAAGGATTCCAAGTCGTGGGATGAGTAGTTATCGTTGAAATATTGTCAGCTCTCTCTTATTGCCTTTTTCTACCAACGTGTAGGTAGGTACAGCATGACTGCCGGCCTAACATACCACCACCCCTCGTGACTCGCACAGAGCACTCGGTGTCGTCAGATTTACGAAGAGTTAACCATTCCTCGGAACCGGAGACGTAGCCCTGCGGTCCGTAATAGCTCGGCATCTTTTTGGTATGAAGACGAGGTATGGAATTATCGGGCCACGTCGCACAGCATCTGCACGAAATGCGGCGCCGACGGCTAATCTTTCATGCCGAAATAGCGTCATTCTTTTCGCCCTCACATAGGGACTGAATTGGTATTGTCTGGAAATGCCGGTCTTGCTGCTGCAGAACGGTTGTGTACAGCGCCCCTTGCTTCTTCTGCCTCTCAGTCGGAGCGTCTGTCGGGAGGGGGAGGTGGATGCAGAAAGAGATGAGGACTCTATCCAGGCAGCCAGGTACTAGGTATGTAAATTATCTTGCAGTCTGGCTCCCCACAGACGCCACTATAAAATTTTGGAAAAGAAAAAATACTGCGGTGCGACGAGTCCAGTGTTTATTTCTGTGTGATACCTCATAGCTTCTGCGTAGTACTACAGAACATACCAAGAACTCCAGATCCGAAGTTCTCGAATCACCGTAACTCCTGGATATTAGATTGCTCGATATTGTAGCGGCCAACCTCCCCCTATCTCTATCCATACCCACACCTATACCTATACGAACTATTGAAAAAAAAAACATCGATGATCACGAGATCAACTTTCTTCGTGTCTGCTAGTTCGTTGCAATTCACCGACGTCGCGGCGACGACTGCGGGACGGGAGTGTGCTGATCCACTCACTATTATCTCTCTCTATATCTCTCTTTCTCTCTGTATGGCCGAAGGGATGAATATTCGTGGGGGAAATTATCATGGATGTGGTCGCGGAACGAGATTCCGAAGCCCCCTACGCGATGCTAACTCAACTGGGCGACGCCCTTAATACCCTGACAGCCTGAACACAGGGCGGTTAGATCTCGCACTAAATCCACTCTATCTCAATAGAAAAAGAAATGTTTTAGTGATGTGGCGTCGAAGGTGAGACATTGATCAATATATTCTCAGGAGCGGCTAGTCCATAGGTATAGGTCCTAGATTATCGCATTTCGGAGATAGTGTTTACACGGCCTCCTATCTCATTCTCCACCTTCTCGAGCGGTATAAAGACGGGACCACCTACATACTAGATTAAACAAGTGTAATATCGATCTGCGGGTAAGGCCTCGGCCGCCGTATGTGGTGAATATTGCGTGCCTCGCGGGTCTTGGCACCGGAGATCAGCACGGAGTTTAGCTGCAAGTTTGGCAGATCAGCCGGCCGCTGGCAACTGATCGCTGGAGAATGAACAAGATAGAGAACTTTCTACATCGAGGGGGAGCCAAGCACGTCACGACGGATATATGCAGAGAGAGAAGAGAGGGAGTGAGTGAGGGAGTTTTTCCCATCGGCGATATAGACAACAAATGCTGGTCTGGCAAAAAAAGGGCGCACGTACGGGATACGTTCGACACGCCTGTTTGTTATCTGCGGCAAGGGGTCCCTCTCAGGCTGCTTGCGCGAAAGGGGGTACTTAGGTTGTGCCGCCATGCCATGTTAACTTCGCACAAATCTAAACTCATGAGGCTGTATTGACACGGGCGCCCAGCCTTTTCAAGATCATCAAGGCGTCCCTATAGAGTTATGCGGGAAGGAATTAGAGTCTAAAACAAGGTGTCAGTGTTGTTGCAACTAGCGGCAACTAACCCTAAAGACAGAGACTAAGGTAGGTAGTACTAGACTGCTAGAGTAGACCTAAACCTACGATGAGGCGCTAATGCGAAAGCTGAAAGAATATTTCCCGAAGCCAAGAGTGCGATTAACTTGGATTAGCTTGCTTGTGCTACATCAAGAGTGCCTACGAGGGCTACACGTTCCTACTAGGAATGCTAGCCAGTAAGAGGAGGGGAAGGAAGCAAGCAAGCAGCTCTAGCATGATTCTAGCTGGAGCTGGAGCGATGATGCTCAGACGTTCTAAGCTAAGAAACTAAGAATAGACTTACGATGAAGGATTCGTGATCGCTGCGGGCGAGTACCGATGCTAAGGAATACTACCTGACGTATCCATGGATGGAAAGGCATATATGATACGACAGGACGACCCGACGACTCGGTTGCGCTGTCAGTTTTACTACGTAGTAAGACTAGACCGCGAGTTGGAGGTAGCGGTCTTTCCGAAATAGGCAAACTCCTTCCAATCGCCCGGTGTGTTGGGTCTGCTTGCATCCTTATCATATCCAGCATATCACGGTAGAGATCAATATCTGACTGGGGTTGTCTAGGGTCGTCTGCTAAAACGAGACCGTTGTTGGGAATAAAAAACGTCGATCAGGGGCAGGGTTGGCAAGCAAACAAACGGTCTAGTAGGTAACCAACACTTCAACTAAACTAACCACAACTACCATTATATTGATTGATGAATCTATTTACTTTCTTCGAGACGTTGGATATAGTTAGATATAGTTAGCCGTTGAATAGATTCTAGAGACTAATAGTGACATTGAGATGTATTGAAGTATAAATAGGTAGTGCACGGGTTGAAACGTCTGTCAGCACGACGTTGCGCAGACACTGTACTCGCAGCGCAGTCAACGTGTCGAGACCGTGCGTTTCTTTACCTTACCTATTACCTTACCTACACACAGACGTTCGGGTCCTAAGGCGTGCCAGGTGGTAATCAAGCCCAGAGCCAGAGTGAGAAACGAAACGGTTGCGACTTTATGATTCGAGCAGACAGGATTACCTACATGTGCTTGATAACGTCGAAAAAGCAAATGAAAACCTTGCTGTCTTGGTACCCTCCAATATTACGTACCTCTGCAACGGTTACTTAAGAGTGATGAGGTACGTAGCGATGTCTGAGACCTGACTTAAGTCTATTTCGCAGAGGCGGGAAGCTAGCATCTAGCTAAGATTCTAAGCGAATTTGAAGAAAGAGAAGAAAGTCCTGGATAGCCTTTAAGATTTCCCGAACCGCAGCCATAATATTCTAAATGACCAATACCTGGAGGGCTGGTGCATGATAGAGGCGCGGAACAGGACACGGCTGGCTGTTACTCACATACAAAATTTCATATTACTGATTATTAAGCCGGAGTTAAGAGGTGAGACCTATATCATGTTAATACTCAGTTATTTCGTCATGAGAGAATCAATATTTCTATGTGGTGGTGTCTGAAGACTGAGGACTAGAATGAAAACTGAGAACAAGAATGAAGACTAACTAATGGGTAAGGATTATATTTCCTTCGAGGGTAAGTTTATCGCTCAAAATCCTTTGATTTCTTGTGATTAGTTATTCTTATTCTTATTATTAAAGTCAGATTATAGAGGAAGACGCGAAGAAAGACTTTAAAGGAAGATACCTAGGTAGGTAGATGATAATAAGCTGAGCTGTGTTGCTCGCTACCACCACCCCGTAGGGTTTCATTGGGCGACATCTTCGGCCCTAGACGCGCAGATCTCGCTGCAAGTCTCGGTACTAAGAAACCCTGCACCACGAGTTTTGATCTTACTTCCAGCTTCCAATCCATACGACCCTCCTTCGTACACTCAACTAGGCCCACCCTGATCGCTATCAGCACAGTCTTTTCCGACTCACCCCAAGCCTCGAACGGTCCTCAACCAACTACAATCGCATCTCACGCGAGAGGAAGAAAAAAAAAAAGCCATGGCTCCATGTGTCTTTATCTTTTCTCACACGCTTACTCGTCCTCTCGGTTGATTAACCTTTGGATGACAGCGTTGGATAGCCCCTGACGCCATCGTGCCTTCGTCCTACCGCTGTCAACTAGGTTCGCCACGAGTTGGATTCCTCTGAACAGACATCTAGAAGGGGGACATACATACTACACATTACATAGTAGGCAAAACGATTCGAGTTCGAACGCCGTAACCAATCAACGGTTGCCGAACCCTGATGTCCCTCTTATCCCTATGCCTATCAAGATACATATCTCTTCATCGAGAGTAGCACGATACATCCATCCTGCTACCTATCTGCTACTCTAGGCTACTCTAGTCCGTATACACCGTATACACGTAGAGGCACGTAATGTATGAATCGGTCGAAGCTTTGGCTAGTGCCGCAGGACATTCATTCACAGTGTTTCTATTCCGGCTCAGGTCTTGGGTTGGTTTCCGTCTCCCTGGTAGAGATCGGGTTACAATGCTCCAATAGGTCTATGCAAACTTTAGAGACTCGCATTAGCTCGGGGGAAAGCAGCGTTACTATCTGGCAAGCTGGTAATATCTGGCAATATCTGGCTCTATGCCTACGTGTTTAGTCAACCTAATCAACCTAGGTGGTCAACCCAGTCAACCCAGTTAACCCAGTCGACTAAGCCAACCCTTTTTTTCAAGATTCGTCTCGATGGTCTCGATGTCTCTATGGTCCTCCTGAAGGATGTCTGTGTTTCTCTGTTTCTGCGTGTTTCTGTGTTTCTGTGTTTCTTCTCACCCACATCATCGTTATATTGCCCCGCCATCCCATGGACAGGGTTCCCAGGGGTCCCTGACCACCACGGCGTACCTGGTCGTTGTATCTGAGTATCCGCGTATCTCAGTATCTCACTATCTCCTTATGTATTTGATGGCGGCTGAAAAAAATGTCTAGGCTAGGCCGGGCAATTTGTGTGTGTCCCACGCAGCCCACGGCCCCTCCCCCCTTGTCTGAGAAGATACTTCCCTAGTCCCTAGTTACATGCACCCGTAATCCTCGTTTCCGAGTGGCAGGGACTGTGCTGGCTAAGGCGGTGCAGCTCTCATCCTACTTCCTGGTCCACATACACCACACACTTTACCTACTTTATTTTACTTTACTTTACTTTGTACTTTTCCACATGGGTAACTGGCTTTCCCGAGTTGAATAACCTTAGAGGGTCCTTTTTCATATTTAGAAAGCCGTAAACCCGGAGAAGGTCTGATTCATGCACATTCGATGCTTTCCCGTGTACATGTATCTTCATTATGCACATTGTTAGAATTCACTTGTCTTCCTAGCATTACCCAACCCGATCTCTCTCTCCTACCCCCCCTGCCCTCTTCCAGCCCCAGCATCCAATATCTCGTGCCTGGCGCCCTTTGGCTTCTTCTTCTTACACCTTAGTATAGACAACCTTTTCCCTTTTTTGCCCTTCTTCAACTACGGACAGAATCCTTAGATGCTTGTTGGAGTTTGCTACGAATACCCAGTACACTTTGACATGAGCGAGAGCATAGCAGGATATCACTTTCATTCTTCTACCTGACTTAAGTAATCAAGATGGTGTTTTGTGCGTACTGCGGGAAGAGCTTCACACGCAAGGAGCATCTAGAGAGACACATACCGAGCCGTGAGTAGTATCTCACCAGCTCCGCAAGCTGACAGAAACTGACGCCAACCACTATAGATACCAATGTAAAACCGCACCGATGTAGTGCCTGCCAGCTCTCCTTTGCTCGAAGGTTTGCTTACTGCCCTCTCTTTGACATGGCCGTCATCTCATATACTCATCTTTTGATTATAGGGACTTACTTCAGAGACATCATTCCACATACCACGAAGCAAGAGATCCCATGGAACCTCTTCCCGGTGGTGTTCCTACAGTAGCGGGGCGGACGCCTATCGCCTGCCTCAACTGCGCCCAGGCTAAGACGGGCTGTGATAAGAGAGTACCATGCGCAAGATGCGCAGACAAGAACCTCGAATGTCAAGCGCGGTTTGCGCGACGCTCGTCGAAAGCTGCTATGCGAGCTGCACAAGCAACTGCCGCCATGAGCAGTAATCACAACCACAGTCACAGCCATAGTCATGTCACCTTACCGCCACAACCTCAACCTCAACCTTCACCACCGACATCAGCAACAACAGTCAATCCCGCATTCATGGACATAGATCAAGGTACACCCAAACAGGATCCACCTATAAAGGCATCGATGTCACCCGAAAACAGCAACATTATGACAATCGACCCACGAATACAGCAACATGAAAGTCCGATTAAGAAGAATTCACCTGCGAATTCTCATACGAGTAACGACGATTTCCCATCCCCACATCCTAGAGTAGAAGGCCTTGACGACTTCCTGCAGCTAGGCAACGACTTCATACATCAGGAACCGAACTACCAAGACATGCTTGTGTGGTCAGAGTATCCACTAGATCTCGACATATATGCCGGGAACATGCCTCTTGCTCAAGCTGACGTGTCTATGCCTACATTCCCGGAACTTAGCGACATATCGTCTAATTCGGAGCATATGAGCTCTTCGCGAGGATCTATCCATACGAGGAGCACTAGCATCATGTCTACTGCGGATTTCGAACCAGTCACTAAGGCGGTGGATATGAGCTTAAACACCCCTACCGATACCATGATCCCCGAGTTTGAGGTCGTCATTGCCGCTGAGGCTGCCTGGCCGTTGGCGCGATGTAACCCTCCTATATTTTCAGGTACATGTCCGCGGACAGCGATTGTCCATTTGGAGTGTTTAGAGCAGAAGTCACGACACGAAGGTACCTGGAACGCCCTGGAACAGCATCTAGAACAAGTGGACTGGGATGCTGCCGACTTGGCTTCAGTGATCCCCATGACATCCCGCACACGAGACAAGATGCTTGCCATCACACAGACCTTTCTCCACAAGGCCCTGGAAATCCACCGCGGGGGTGTGAATACGCAAAACAAGGCATTTGCAAGTCCCAGATTACTTAGTTTCTTGGTCCTACCCCCGTCGAAGATACTGGAGTACTTCCTACGCAGCTACGTTCGGAACCTTTCGTTTTTTTACTCGTTAGTCTCGGCAGGTTGCGTGGATCCCAACGAGATGCTCCAGAATAACCAGGCAGCCGCACTTCTAGTGCTGCTCATGATTGCCCAGGGGGCGTCTGCGGTCCCCACGGCGGAAGCAAGGGCTCTATCAGCCGGCCTGATCGAGACCTGCCGCATATCGCTGTTCGACATCATCGAGAAGGACATTGAGATGTGTGCCGACCCCACCGCTCTTCGATGCGCGCTGCTGTTTACGCTACTGGGGGCTTGGAGCGGTGACAAGTGGCTCATGGATATTGCCATGGGACAACGGGGAATGTACCTATCGGTGAGTATCCGACAACCCAATCCCTCTCTCTGTGTGTGAGTTTTTAGTCCTAACTAGTGACGACGCAGATGCTAAAGCATGCGGGAATGTTTGAGTCCCAGCCGTCTATGATTCCATCTTTCAACAGCTCGACCAATGCAGAACTCCAGTGGCGTTCTTGGCTGCACCGGGAATCTCAAAATAGGTGCGTTGCCGAAGGGCTATCCCATACCGCCAATTTCCACCAATAGTCTTATGCAAGCCCGCTGATCACTTTTAAAAAAAATAAACAGACTAGTGTATAACTTCGTCATGGTCGATCAGGAACTAAGCTTGTTCCACGATACCGCCCCTATGCTATCCACCAGCGAACTCTGCGCCCCCTTGCCGGGACCCGAGCTTCTCTGGATGTCCGCTAACGCAGATCAATGGGTCGCAGCCGTGCAGTCGATCTACGGCTGCACCGCCAACGTGAACCCCCAGCTTCTCACCACCCCCTCCCTAACCCCCTCCCTCTACGACCTCTTCCAAGACCTCCTAAACGACAACCTCTCCAGACGACAAGCCAGCATCACCCCGCACCAAATGCGGCTTCTCCTACATCCATTACAATCATGCCTCTACCACATAACCCAAATGCTCTCCTGCTTCCCCGACGTCATGAGCGCCCGCCGTCTCGGCAACGGCACACACATCAAAAACTCCTTCGAATCGCGGCTCAACGAAATCCAAGGCCTGCTCCAAAAATGGTACGAGCAGACCATCACGCACCACAAAGCACACCCCTCCTGCGCGACCACCAAAACAAACCTCGTGCTCTACCACCTCATCTCGCTAAACGCCGTAACCAACTTCCCCGAAATCGAGCGTCTCGCCCGCCGCGACGACTTCGACGGCTCCTACTGGGAGCTCTCGCTGCGCCACAAGCGCTGCGTCTACCAGCGCGAGGAAGCCATCTTCCACTGCGGCCAGGTGTACCGTCTGCTCCGCTCTATGCCCCGCGACCGCCGCCCGAATTGGTGGGGCGCCGCCGTCTACCGCGCCACCCTCATCCTCTGGACCGACAGCGTCTCCCGCCTCGACCCGAACTTCCAGAAGCGCGATGAGTCCGGGCCCCCGGTGGCCGTTGACATGGTCACGCCTGAGGACCCCGCGCTTATTGCGTACTTGTGGAGCGGGGACGGGGTCCCGGTGCTGGCGGCGGCGAAGGGACGCGCGGCGGGGGGACTGGAGAAACCGGCTGGTGTTATTGAGTATGCGGTTATGACGCTGGAGGAGGGCGTTAGTTCGCGTTTGAGTGATGGCATTCGACGTAAGCTTGTTGCGCTTGGCGCGAATTGGCGCGCTGATGCGCTGGCCGGGCCGGTGCCGACGCCGGTGTTGGCTGCGTGAGCTAGGGGTTCGGGTCTGGTCCCAGCGTGCTTGGTTGCCGGTGGCGATTTACATGGGACTACAAGGATTTACCCCGGTATATGGTGCATGTCTGCCTAAGTTGGTAGGCATGAACGACTGGACTGACAGGTTATCACATATCGCATTCGCATCTGTCGTTTGTTTCGCCTGTTTGATTGAAAAGTTTCTTCTACGATATCACGGCTCTTCATCTAATACTCTTCTTTTTTCACTTCTGCTTCTGCTTTTTTTGACTACTTGCCTGTTTATTTACCTATACTACATTTGCATAAAAGTACCTATTTAAGACATTACACATATACAGTTGCCTGAGATAGGGGAAATAGGGAGGGGCAAAGGGAAAGGGGATGCCGCAGATATGTCTGCGTTTGCACACATACATATACCCGCATAGGGGAAATACACGTGGACGATACGCAACCACGTAAGGGGTTTATCTTATTGCTGTTCTTCTTCTTCTCGTCGTTTGTGGTTACGACGTTTATGCTAGGTGGGGACGGGACTGACATCCAGGCGTTCGGTACTAAGGGGCTGGGAAGGGCACGCGCATGGATAGTCGCACGCCGGGGGGGAATAACAGGGGTTATCGGAATATTACAAACTACAGACGGTCCGAGGATATTACGTGTTACTGACGGGTACTGGAGATTTTTAGGGGGATGGGGGATGGGGGATGGGGATAGGGTGCTTAGTTCTTCTGGCTTTTCTAGCCGTTCTCATCATCATCATCATCTGCCCCTGGCTAGTGGGGAGTAATTTCCGGCGTGTTTGTGCTGCTTGCTTGAGCTTCCAATAGACCTTTGACTCACTCATACATATTTCTTCATGGCCTGCTTCGAATAGGTACCTATTACATCTTTGATCGCTCGCTTGTTCCCGTTTCAAGTGACAGCTTATGTATGTCCCGAGGTGCGTGACCCAGGGAGACTTTTCGTCGGTACCTACGAATTGGATATTCTCCGCGGGAATTTTTCCATCCACACGTTATACCACATGTTATACAACCTGGATAACTTTTCTAAAGCCCTTCTAGCGTCCTGCTAGAGACGGCATAGTGTACGATGCCTGTCATAAAACATGGGTAAATACGCATGGGCCTTAGTAATGACCATGTGGAACGACCACTTATAAAGTCCCGTTATGCCCTTTTGGTAAGCGCTTACATATTCTCGTTGAGAGGCAATCTGTTAGATAATTTCAGCCTTAATGATTCGATTGTCAGCGATCAATAAGCTACAGTACCTCCCGCCATCAACCTTATTTTCTCAACGTCTGCGATATATGACATATCAAGGGGCTCTCGCGAGGGGGCTCTTAATGGTTTGTCCTAACTCCGGGTCCATAAGCACCCTATACCTTATATGTCTGTACTTACCTATCTAGTGGTTTATTTCCCGCGTGGGATATCGTTCTTCTCTTCCAGCCCTAACCGACGATGATGTGCGATACACCTTGCTTCATATGTACCTACACTAGGTATACTACTTACTACTTAGGTACTATTTAGGACGCACGTTTCCTACCGACGAGCGGAGGACCGCTTACGTGCTTCCGACAAGCTGCGAGTGTCATTCGAGAAGAGGGAATAGAAGCAGCGTGGTAATTAGCGGCGTCAAGCCACAATTGCCCGTTCAGGGGTCTGCGTGGGTTCGCCCGCCTGTCATGGCTCAGCAAAGGGGGTTAGGTTAGGTGCCTATCCGTCTTCTCCGTACTCCTCTGTACGCGAGGGTCAAATTGATTGAACCCCCCTACCTAATCTACGCCCGCCACTCCCTAGGTACCTAGGTGATGTACGTCGTACGTGCGAGGACGCGGGTGGAAGGGTCTGGGCTTTCTGTCGTATGAGCTCGGGATCGCACCGCCACCTTAATGACATGACACCCTTCATCTTGGATTGCGTCGGCAGCTTTCCGCTGCGCGAGATGCTGCTAGTGATGTCGGTTCCCGCCAATAGACGTGTATGTGCTTGCACAGCTTGGGTACCTCACCTTAGCATGTATGTATGTATGTATATACATTATACATACAACCTACCTAGGTACGTTTGTATAGTATAATCTATAGATATTATGTAGCACAAGTCGATGCAGGTAGGGTCAGCCAGGTATCTACCCAACCCAGTACGGTACCTACTGTTAAAAAATTGGCGGTGCGCCTCTCCTAAGATGTTATGTCCAAGAGGCATCCATTCCGCCCATACCTCCCTCGCCTGCGTATATTTCCAATTGGCCTTAAAACTTCCGCGCCCGCAAGCGTGGCTGACCTCAGCGTCCCTTTTCGGGATTTATCCCGCGCCGGCGGTATCGCCCTGGTTGGGTTAGGGTCCCCCCCATGCTGCGTTGCGTGTTGCGTGCTTGCGTGCTTGCATATATGCTACCTTACTACAGTACGTATAGTTTATATGCGTGTCAGACTTACTCATTAAGGCGGAAGACGATGCCAAGGAGCCTGTTCCAGATCTTTTATCTTATATCTTTGACCGGGTCATGAGTCGGTCAGCTTGAACCTAGGTAGCTTCGTGACGTATCAGTATTTTGATATCTCAAATTATGCATTTGTGTATGTAGGTATATATGTATAACAGTCACACCGGAAATAGCTAGCTGGAGTTCGGGTCAGATTTGGTATCCTGTTCACCTAGGTAGGACAGAAGAAGATGGGATGAGGCGTCTATGTTACCCCCACACACGCGGAGTTCACAATACTACGGTTGTACCATGTCAAACGTTTCACTGTCACACTCGAATCTAACCTAATATGTCAAGGTATTACCTAGTCAGCTAGTATGCTTTCCATGAACACCTATGTGAGCAGTGAGAATATAGACTTTGTTCAGGATGTCGCTACGATTTGTTTATTTACCTACTTGTGCTTATCTCGGCTCGCTACTTTAGGATCGACCGCGTTCTCCTTCCGATTTCTACACGTGAGACAAACATCTCAACATAACGGAATTGAGATCATCGTCAATTATTTGATAGGCACATATTGCAATGTTACCAATGTATCACTAGATGCAATTCAAGATATGTACTGTTACGAAATATCTTGCTAAGCAAATCTCAGGCGAGCCGATCTTGGTCTATCCCTGTATTCGGGTCGCTCAACGTACCCGCACGCAAGGGACAGGGGCTCAATAGCAAGGGGTACGACTCCGGATCTTACCTAATGTGTACTGGTTGCCGAGACCAAGTTTTCATGCGGCTATGAGCTTAAACTGATCTCAATTCAACCTGTTTTATCATCATCATCAGCGCAGGAAGGATAGCGATATATGACTATTACACGACGATCATCGTCTGATGTGTCAGTCCCATATCCGCTAACCTTGAACCCTGAATACTTATCTACTCTAATAGTGTTTCTATGCGAACCCCTATGTTGGAGAGAGATGGGCTGGCGTCAGAGATGTTGGGAACCCGGCCACGAGCCACGCGGCTCTATGATCGAGATATGAATAGGTAGATGATTTACTATTCGATTGATCCAAAAAGAGGCATTGTGCATTGCACATTACGCGGCGACGGTCGCCTCGGTGGCTATGGCTCGGATTCGGTCTCGGTCTTGGAAGTCACGAGATGAGAATATATGATAGATCATCAACCGACATATGGTTGTTCTCTCTCCACTCGATGGTATCGCATCGGTCATGCTGATCCGATCTATCTGCTTCCCGTTATGTTGGTTGTTAGCCAGCGGGTTAAATCTTATGCTTACCTCCTATATCAAGAAAGGATCGATCTTATTAGTATAATTAGTATACCCAATCTTGGCCTTCGTACCTATCAGGAATCAGGATGACTGTGCCGCAACCTATTAAGTTGATGACACTAACATCGGTCGACCTCCCTTTCGGGTTGTTCTCTCCCGTTAAATGCAGTCAAGTATTATCTTTCTGACTAGATTTCGGCTCTCAAGCCGAAGAGCAACTATCGGTAGTTGCGATTCGAAAAATGTTCAAAGCTCTTGGTGACACAAGTTAGTTAACAGCGAGATTGAATCGGGGTGTTCGCCCCTTTTTACCTTCCAACCGTCCAACATTTTCAACCCGAAAATTAAAGAAAACAAACATCAGCTTACAAGAAGTCTCCCATCCTTTCCCATCCTTCATTTTAATCATGTCGATTCCTGTCGTCCGCCTTTTCATGACTCCCAAGTCAGAAAAATCGCTTTAATGGGAATATTTAAGACCTCGCGTCGCACAAGTGGCGCTTATTTCCGGAAGTCCGTTGGGGCGCAACGCCAGCTCCCTCTTAGACATTCTGACTTTGGCTAAGGCGGGCGCAAGTAGGATGACGATAACATCCAGTGGGGTAACTAGTGCAGAGTGGCGTGCCATACATTCTGCTATGCGCATCAGACGACGTGCCGCAAAAGATCTCCATAGGTGAGCCTTTGACGAAATAGGGGCATCTTGGTAAGGGTCGAAACGGTTTCTTATCCTGCAGTCGAAACCAACATCTTTTCCGTGATTTTGAAGATGATACGCTCGATGGCTTAACGCTTGTCTCACGGTATGTAATTCGTAATGATGCGGACCCGAAAGTCTGTAGCAATCGTGGGGTCCGGCATTATGGACTCCGCGAATGCCCCCTTGCTCCAGTCCGCGTATAGGACAGACAGCAAAAGCAGGTATGGCGAGCCACACAGCAACCATCGGGGTCCCTGGCATCCCAACCAAGACCCCCTCTCGATGTCTTGCTGTCCTCGCGCCATCCGCCATTCTGTTCTATAGTCGCGACTCCGATCTATTCCGTATCTCTGTAGTCGCGACTCCGTCCGCCACGAGTCCGGCACCTCACCCCTTAAACCGGACTGACATAGCACAGTCAGAGTCTCCGGAGCTCCTTGGGGCCTCAATTCGCTATAAGAAATAGTCGAGAGGAAGGTTATCCCTAGTTGTAGAAGCTAGGACAGTGTTCACCATCCTTCTTTATCCCATCTCCCAACCACCATTCTCTCGAAAGATATCTTCGCTTTTTGACTCGAGTCCTTTGACTTTGTGACACCTCTCTCTCTCCCTGTGTGTGTGATACATACGTCCCAATCAACAGTCGTTACACCGACACCTACCCACCCCACAAACCCAACACCAGTCAACACCAGTCAACACCATGGCCCCATCCGCAACCTCATCATACCCGGCCGCCGCGCCGATGAGCAACCAGATCAAGCCCCTAGCCGGCAAAGTCGCGCTAATCACCGGCGCGGGCCGCGGCATCGGCAAAGGCATCGCGCTAGAGCTCGGCAAGCGCGGGGCCTCCATCGTCGTGAACTACGGGCGGAGCTCCAGCTCCGCCGACGCAACGGTGTCCGAGCTCGCACAGCTAGGGTCCAAAGCGGTCGCGATCCAAGCGGACATCGCGAAGCCCGCGGACGTAGCGGCGCTGTTCGACAAGGCAATCGCGCACTTCGGGCACATCGACTACGTCGTCTCGAACTCCGGCATGGAGGTCTGGTGCGAGGAGACCGAAGTCACGCCGGAGCTCTTCGACCAAGTCTTCAACCTCAACTGCCGGGGGCAGTTCTTCGTCGCGCAGCAGGGGCTGAAGCACTGTCGCGAGGGCGGGCGTATCGTCCTCACGTCGTCGATCGCGGCGCAGATGGCCGGGATCCCGAACCATGCTTTGTACGCGGGGTCCAAGGCCGCGGTGGAAGGGTTCACGCGCGCCTTCGCCGTCGACTGTGGGAAGAAGCGCGTTACGTGCAATGCCATTGCGCCAGGTGGTATTCAGACGGATATGTTCGATGAGAACAGCTGGCATTACGTGCCGGGTGGGTATAAGGGCATGGATATCAATACCATCAAGGACGGCCTCCGCAAGATGTGCCCCCTTGACCGTGTCGGCGTCCCGGCCGACATCGGAAAGGCGATTTTTTGCCTCATTAGCGATGAGGGCGAGTGGATTAACGGTGAGTTGTTTGCCCCTTTCCTTTCCTTTTCTTTCGTTCGTTCGTTCTTCATTTCGATCATCACCCCGCACAGCACAGCACAGCGCAGCACAGCCCCGTGTCTTATCCTGTTTTGGCGTCGCATTTACCTACACCCTTCCCTCATTATATCGGAAGGTTTTTTTGTAATGCGACGCGATGCGATGCGATGCGCTGTGATGTTTAGAAAAGGTTCTTGGCCTTTTAGGCAGACGGATACGAGAGAGTTATTATGACTGACTTTTTTCCGCAACTACTGCAGGCCAAGTCATCCGTGCTTCGGGCGGCGGCGTGTAGATTTTCTACGCGCGACCGGGATCCCCCCCCTGAGCCCTTTTTATTCCGCCCAAGCTGCCGTGGCATGCAGCTAGCAACGCGCGGAGCATGTCAGATTTTTACTCGGCGCCATTCTGGAGAATGCCGTCGGGGCTTTTTTTTTGGGTTAGTAAGTAGGCTATTTAGACGGCAGGTTGTCGATTTGTCATACCTAGGTGGCGAAAAAAGGTGCAGGAGATGGGAAAGAGGAGAAAGCTCAAAGGAAACGTCGGGAATAGGCGTGATCGTGGATTAGGTGATAAGGGGTATATGAAGGAAATGGCTCTGTTACTACGGGGTTTAAAGCATCGAAGTAGCGAGACGATGATTTTCCCTTTTTTTCGTATTCTTGTGTAGCTCTCGTCCCGACTTAGGCGGGGCGGACTAGAGATGATGAGAAAAAAATAAAATAAAATAAAAGATGGATATCAAACACGAACGCGGGTAATTCTTCACGCCATTGCTATCGTCGTCGTTGTCGCCACTTCACACCATCGTCGGCTTTATGAGTAAGCCAAGCCGTCTCTCGGTGAGCCGGTGAAGATGACCTACCTCGCACGACGCTGATGAGTAACGGCGCCAACCAAACTAAGTAGCCATGTCGCGCCGTGGCCACCGTAGATGTCAGATTCACCAAGACACGTCTCATGCACGCCGAGTTTTTTTTTTGTAGTTGTATAAGCTGCTATATGGCTATCTATACGTTCGACGCCATCCGCCTATCTATCTGACATCACAGCCGCGTCACCCTTTGGTATCTTAATCTCCTGCTAGTACCTGACTGAAGGCGAATATCTGTCGTGAGGCTCTATTCCCGGGACCATCCCGGTGATCTAATACCGCCGGAGTATCAGCCGGTGCAGCAATTAGACAGCTTATGTGAACATAATCGCCGGCCCGTTGCAGCTTGGTAATAAAGTCTAATCGTCATCTCATCCATCCATATGTAAATCCCTTGGTAGGTTAGTCTATGGCTCTATGTAGGTAGGTGCGGAGATATCTCCACGTAACCAATAAGCGCTATGAATAGATATTTAGATATATAGTATAAACAACAAAGCAAGGCCCTTGAAATAAACATATTAACGCATGATCTGACTACGAATGTTAATTCTCGATATATCTTAACCCATCCTACTAACCCCCCTCCAACCAAAAAAAAAACGAAGCTATTTACAGGCATTCCTACGCGCCAAGGGATCTGCAAGTTTCTGCCGCCCTTCCAACAGAACTTCTAGACGCCTTGGTCCTGGGTACGGCTACCTTGCGCCGATCAGAAAGGCACGTCCCAGACCGCCCCCCGGATTCCGCGGGATCGCATCCTTTCGCAAGAGGTGCCCTCTCGGTAGTTGTTCCTACAGGCAACATGGTATAGTGTAGGCGATCGCCCGTATGCACATAAGCTACCCCCCAGCGATAAGCTCCTTGGGTCATAATCGAAGAACCCCCGTCTTATGTAGCGTGCTGGATGGATTACCCACCTGAGTACCTATCTAATGGCGAATAGGGAAAAAAAACATTGGGGGGAAGGGATGGGGGACCATAAGGGTTGGCGGAGAAGCACGATGAGGCTCGCGATTACTTACTACCCACCACCCTTTCGCTACGTAGTAAGGTAGTAATAGTAGGTCATAGGTAGCACTGGGAAAATCGATCAATGATGCGACCATGTTCCAATCGCTTATCTCCGCGGTCCCATCGCACCCGAAAACTCCCACGCCAAGGGGCGAGCGCGAAAGCTCGGCTTTAGGGACCCGTAAACCGGCCAAGTCCAACCAACGTAAAGCAGATAGAGCACCACGGAGAGCGGCTCGAACATTTGCTGACCACCAAGGGCAGCATATCGCGAATCGCGATGCAAGGACCCCGCTAGCCAGCGGATCCCGCGTTTTCCCATCACCATCGCCTCAAAAATCGAGTGGATAGACGTGTCAACTATCGTCGCAGTAGCAGGTAGGAGCCGTAGGACGAGACAAACAGGAATGGGAAATCGGAGAGGAAGTTAGGGAAGGTAGAAGAACAAGGGATATAGAGAGCGAAGTAGGTTGCACATTGTGCCACATAAGCGTGTAAATATTAGTTTTTGGAGATGGCATTTTACCGCCTCTTTCTCCTGTATAGCCCTATTTGCCGCCAAGGGCGCGTATGACCAACATGCTTCCAGCGAATAGCTCGAAGGGCTCCGAGACGAAGGTGAGGTGAGATGAGATAACGCGCAATGTACCTACTTCTTAGGCAAGTCAGCATCTAGAGAAGAGCTTATGCTTGTGTAACTCTAATCCAACTGCCAATGTAATTGCGCGCCTTTCGTACGACCTGGAATGCTTGGTTAAGGGGACCTAGGTACTAGATAGGTACCTAGGTAGGCAGTTGGGTCCCGAGGCTGTTTGATGGCGATTTACACCGCATGAAGGGTTTTTACTAAAATCCATAGATGCATAGTGCGCGCACATGTCTTATCCTAACCCAACAAACGTTTTCTCGATCCTCGCTTGTTATCAGCTTACTCTTGTTACCTAGTAGGAGATTTCATGATCGAGTTCATGATCATTTTCATGATAGACCCCTGCCGTAGAGCTACATTCAGTAACAATCCCATATCCACGTGGGAACACTTACATTCGGATACCACGGACATGTACATATACACGTACAATGATACCTTCCTGCAAGTAAAATACACGTTAGTTCGGCTCGCTGCGTATTAGATAATACTTGTGGTACGATTCATATGACAGGCATATAATTGACGAGGTATATAGGTCGGTTTATGCATGGGTGGCAGTGAGAGTTATGTTATAGACGTCAAGTGTGCATTTTGCGAATGTGAGTAAGCGGCATATGCTGTAACTAGCGACCTGTATTTCCTTGGAGGCGCGGAAGTTATAAAATCCGACTTAGGTAAGGGGTACTTTTGACGGGTTGCTGATGATGACGGCGCGATGCGGGATGATGAGTGACATGGGATTATCGAGAAGAGGGAAGGATGGATAAATCGAGCCTTGGGTCGTTTCACCTTCAAAGGATTCGGTATTCCAGCTGTCACCCGTGTAACCACGTGGGGGAGGATACCTTATAGGGCTATCCGACCTTGACGGATTTATCACACGTGTTGACGTAGCTGTTGCTCAGACTTTCCGTCCTGTTGGAATACCGTACGATGCATGAATACATTCCTTGGTAAAAGTCCCTAGGATTGACTTATTTTGAGAAATTCTCTCTCCTCGTGGTCGAGAAGCGCGCAATCCTCTTGACGGAAACTCGGTGATTCTTCTATGACATCCCGCTAATAAGGATTGCGTAGGTTGGATTGTACCCCATGGGCCTCCACGGCGTTAGATTAGAAGACGTTCCGTATTCTGCTTACCTTGCCGAGGACGAATCAAGATGGATATTGCGACTAGGGATCGGTAAGATGTCTGTCTTATTGGGTTGATTCGCGACCAGCCGATTACTACATAAGCAGTAAGTTGAGGCGACAAGCAGTCTTCGGGGGTTGCGATATCTTGTCAAGGGTGCTCGATTAATATCAGCCCTGCCAATTTCCCCATGGCGTCAGCAAGGTGAACGATATTAGCTTCACTACCTATTTCAACAATTTCATATTCCTGGGCGCTTTATTGATGGATCAGTATCCTAGCAAAGTAGAGTCAGTATCAAAGCCGAGCCACCGTCGTCATCGCCAACTCCAACTCGTAGGTTATGGCGGCGCTCCTTGATAAGCTTAGACACAGTGGGTTGTCAGATGGGCTGAAACAAAGGGTTTCTGATGGTAGGATCTTGTTAAGTGATACTTCGTAAACAGAGAGCATAAAGTATATCTGATCGGACATGAGTTGGTACCTGTAGAACTGTGTAGTGGCTGTTCTGCAATTGACTATGACTGGCTCGTATACTAACCGGAGACATTCCCACAGGACCTGTGAGGCTAAGGCGCCACTCATAGTTAGAATCCATACGGACGTAATATGTGTGGGGGTAACAAGGTCGGCCCGCCAACAATGTGTACCGAGAAATACAATGCTAGTAAACATAGTCATCAGCTATAAGATGTTAAAGCATATCACAGGTATTACCTTAGTGTGTGTTTTGGTAGGGAAGCAAGTGTGGTGGCGTGAGGTGTTGTCCAATTTGGCAACATTCGCTGTAGCTAGCGCATGATGCTAGTAAGTCGATAGCCTGCTTCTATCCTGAAAATAAACAACGTTCTCATATGACGTCGATTCTAGAGCTGTATTACAGATAGCTGCAAGCCCATGTACCAAGGATGGAAGGCTCAGTACTCCAACGCCTCGGTTAATGAAGCAGTAAGGCTAGAAAGGTAGGTCCATCCTATCTTCGTGGACTTGACGGAGGTGGATGAAGATAATAGCTCTCGGGGAAGGACGGAAGTAAGCATTTCGCGCAAAGTCTCCAAAGGTAGACATCGATGAATTGATGTTGAGGTGATGGAATGCGCTTCGCGATCCGTTGACGGTCCCTAAACGGAGCATTCCTACCTCAAGGTAAGTAATCGGCGATCCAGCCCGTCCGACTCGTGTAGATGTAGTTCGGTTAACCGATACCGGTGAGGAGAGCCGGTGAAGCCACATGGTAGTATCGCGGGATTCGGCCAGCCACCCGAGTGAAGCAACCTGTACGATACGTGAAGGTCGATGTCGCCATCTATGGGGGGTTTTGTAAAGCCACCCGCACCTTATAGGTCCACGATGTTTGTTGTCTACCATCTAAAACAGCTGGTTTAGCATCGACGAGTCTAGAGCGTAACTAGGTAATCAAATCTAGGGTCGATATTCAAAAAAGCATTTCGCGTGGGTCCTTTCTAGACCAATCTAAGGTCTGACTGGGTAAGTAACCTTTGGTTTTTTTCTCGCTTGGGGTGATTCGGCCTGCATACGCAGCTCGTTTATGTCCTAGCCTGCTAAGTATCTCGCATAGACCTTACCCGTGCGGGCCGATTAAACCATTGAGCGTAGGGAGGTAGGTGTCAGCGCATTATGGACTTCAAGATGAATGGGTGCGCGTCTTCCAGGCAGCCAGGACGATGGGTAAGATTTACTCTTTGGCGGAGGAAATCCAAGAGCGAATTTGTCCTACGAATGGTACCTAGTGAAGATACTTCCGTGTTCGGTAACTGAGTTGCAGGTCCACAGTGTCGGAATCACCCGCTCCTATGAGTCTATGACCCAGTAGCCTAGAAGCCTAGCAGCCTAGGTACACACGTATGTAATATATGTGAGGCAGTGAGGATCCGATGATCCTCCATGATAAGATCTTCGACTTTCCCAGATTTTGTATGTAAATGGTGGGGACGGCTTCGACAATCCTGTGGAGGTGCAACACGTGTTACGGGTTCGGTCCCGATGTGAGAAATAGATATTCAATATTCAGCTAGTCCTAGAGTCTGGTAGGGGATTCCTAGATCGAATGTTAGAGTCAATATAGCCCCCAAACGATTTAAGTGTGAGTGAGATAAGAATATGCCTGGGTAGGTGTATAGAATTGAAGGTGTGGAAGAGTTTAGTTTAGTTTGGGAATTCAAACGGTACGATTTGAGTGGAGAGAACGGCAGACCCGGGATCTACAAAGCTAAAAACTTACTTAATACGAAAATAGTTAGACTGTTTACTTACCTTGAGATAAGGTTTAAGAGGGTTACAGTGGGGTTGCCCCGCTAGCGAATTGTTTTCCATCGGTTTCAACAGTTTGGTCATAGTTGCTCGGCTGCCTAGGAACCTTGTACCTGGGGTGTGGGTTCCGTATTCCGTGGACGACCCAAGAGAGAGGCACAAGCTATTTCAAATCGAGCCTAGCACGTGAGCTCTAAGATCACTGCAATCCTACTCGACCACTTTAGCTTGCGTGTATTTATTCGTACCTATAGTATTAAGCAAAAAGAAAGTATTACTATATGCAACTATTGCAATAGACTTTATACTCTTCCCTGTTGTAATCCATTAAATTTCCCTTATTTTTTAAGATTTCTAAAATAAGTTACAGGTTCGGGTTAATCCTTGTTGATATAGTCTTGGGTATCTGTATATTGAAATTCATCATGTTTTAGAAATGTTAAATTAGTGATCTGATTCTCATTATCGTACATCGCAACTAAGGATAGCGGCCATAAAAGCATTTTCCTGTCAGAAGTCTAATACGCGTTTAATCTATTTGAGTCTATAGGTAAGTAGCTAGTTACTCACCGACGTGTTCGTTCTCGCAGCTGGGTTATAAACCGTATTCGGTCTCTCAAAATACTCGTGACGCGCGTAACAGTTACCAGTGGTCACCATCTATTATTCTTGTGATACCAATTCCAAAGTAGGTACGCATAGTATAGCCAGAATGGCCGATTCAGCCTCACGTGGTCGAAGGGTGGCATGGGAACGAAATATGATGCCATCGATCCCCCGCCTCGTGGCCCTGGAGACATACCTTGAATGTACTTTAGCGACGCCAAGCTTCCATCATGCAGTAGTAGCTGAGACCCGGCCACAGTGATCGACCCAATGTTGCTTTCTTGACGTAGTACGTATTGAGAGAGAATGAACGGCATCGGCGGGGCTGTGCTATGCAATGTACGATGAGGGAGAGATCTTCAAAAGCTGAATTAACCTCTCGGAGTGGCTGGAAGCACTAAGGCGGGAGAAATGGGAGGCAGTCACATCTCTGTGCAGTCTAGTCACCGTTCTAGAAAGAAGGAATAATACGTGTGTTGTAGGATCGTTGTGGCTCATGGCTCAGCTCTACAGTGCCTAGAAGCGACGATCCGAAATGCGAACCAATCATATCCGAATAGAGTCGATTTTTACCTACCTACGCTTTGGGTTCTCGACCGTCATCACGGGTGGCTGCCCAATACTCTGCCCCCCACATGTCGTCGGCAGGTTGCATCGCATCATCTAATAAGTAACGTCTTACAAATTGAATATCTGCTGGTTTGGCAGCTTGTCACTGGTATAGGCTTGGCTTTCCGAAATGACTCTCCAAAATTCTCCTCCGGAATGGAACTTATAAATCAGTCCATCTAAATGGCTGATAAATTGGAACTTCGTATGAAGCTAAGCCTTATTTCCGCTTCTTGAAAATTTTTGGTAAGCAATCCTAGGACGAGCTTGACAATCGACGTGTTTAGTAATCTTGTGCCCACCGACGTCCCCTACCCATTGCTATCCTTCCTATACTCTAACACCTAGGTAGTGACTAAGCATGGGTGATCTACATCCCACCTATAGATCCGGTGCGATCAGATCTTTCTTGCTGTGTTGAAGGCTATTCCCGTGCTAGAGTGCTGACGGTAAGAAAGTGTGCGGAACCCCCGTAAGGTGACGCTTCTGTCAGCGTCGTAAAAGTGATGACTCGGATCACGAGGTTATAGCAAATGAACGCCCCTGATTTTGTGCGGCGGTGATACTTTCAAAGCATCTGCCGCGCGACAAGTCCCGACCAATCTGCATGTCTTTCCATAGGCTTTTAAACTTCCGCACATCCAATCGTCAGCCAAGGTTGCAAACGTTGTTAGTCTTGAGCTGTCTGAGTCAACAAAGTAGCCGCCTCGAAAACGAGCATACGCTTCAATGCACTTTACGACTGGCGGTGTGGAACCACCCAATGTTCATGTTTGAATTGTAGATTGTAGACTCAAGTTTCTTTCTAGCCAAATAGAGATCTTGAATAAAATATGTTGTCGTCGAGCTCATAATGTTAGTACATTGGTCACATCTCTAGAAAGATCAAAAGGAGAATAGCTTGACGCTTGCCATGGTAAAGCAACGTATTCTCCGACCGCTGTGAATCAGTCCATCCTAACGCCTCCTGTCTTGCAGGTCAAATAGCCACCCAAAAATGCGAGATAATATTCTAGGTTGATAGCTTAACTTTTTTCTCCCGTCACTTATCCTAGACCAAGCGTACCATGCCCTAGTGAGAAAGAGAAGAAAAGCAGTTGACTCCGGCTTGAAAAATAGAACACCTGCCTCAGAGCGCCGAAACTCGCTTTCGCTATGGTGAACCCTGTGGCGAAATCCAACTCGAAAATGTAGAACGTATGGGTTGTAATGGAATCGAAGTTGATCATTATAATTAGCCAGTCTTGAAACGTATATATTGCTGCGTAGGTCGTTTGGGCCTCTTCTGCGTCACATCGTAATCTCGTCCGATAGTATGCGGCTTGGTGCCGTGTTCGCACCTATCATAATAATCGCCTGAAGCTTTAGGCAATAAAAGTCATATCTCCCTTCCTATGGCTAATGACTTCAAGCGTGGACCCCAGGCTTTGTCCAAGGTAGCCGATCATAGCTTTCGTGACATCAGGAACGTCAGAGAAATCTGTACAGACAACTTCCCGGAACCTGGAATACACCTCCTCTAGCTTCCTAAGCTCTCTAGCCAGAATTTCAAGCTCTAGCCATTTGCCATCCTCGCCATTGAGCTGGTAAACGCCAAGACTGACACCTACGTTGGTCCCCGGGTTGTTCGGTGTCATACCCATACCGCCGTGTTCGAAATAAGAGTGAGAGGCGGTTTTGTAGAATGACGTTATTTTACCGATAACCGTGGCAAGGAGCATCGTTGCAGTATGCGTACCAGATCGGCTCATGCATTTTGTACAGGATAACATGGCCGCGCACCCTTCGACCGCCTTCCGATTCAGAGATAAGACAAAATCAAAAGGTGGCGATGCTGGCGAAGAAGCATTGTGCAATGCTTGAAGCGATTGCAGGCAAGCCGTAAAACACGTGCAAGAACCTCCGTTGATAGTGGATGATGATGATCTATGACGTGGACCAGCTGGCCTCATTGTAGGCGTTGTCGTTGGGCTAGGGAAGTAATTGGAAGACATGCTTGTCGGGGTTGGTACTTGGTTGTATGCAATCATATCGTGGGAGACCGGGTCGTTCCACGCCATCGGTGTTGACATGGACATGTCGAACGATTGGGACCGCATCTGAGCGCTAGGTATAGGGCCTGTTGTGACGGGGATGTCGCCAAATGTCGCGCACGAAAGGTCTGTAGGGGGGGTCCATGGCATTGTCGATGAATACATCTCTGGCGGGGCGGACATTGGGTCATGTTCGCCCATCGTTCGATCTTCAACTCCGAGCAAAGCAAGTCCTGTCGATATTGAAGGGTTTCGACTAAGACCACCGTCCATGCTAGTGGGGGGAGTGGTCCATCCGGTCTCGAAAGTGAACATATGTTCAGGCGGCGTTTGATGTGCTGTGGAATATGTGATGTTCTTCTCTTCCATCATGCCGTGATGCATCTGCTGCATATCTTGGGGTCCATTCGCGTGAGTGTTTCCACTGGGATCAGATTTGGGCTTGCCTGCCCTGCTCGAAGGTGAATATCGACACTCGATGCCGCAAGCCAAGCAGCGGGAGCATATTGGCCTGGCTTTAGAACATTTGACCTTAGCTAAGAAACATCCGTCGCATGAAGCTCGGAGGCGAGGTTGGCGAGCCTTTGTAGAGGAGGCCATAGTAATGCCAGTTGCTTGCTATCGGTCTCAAAGATTTTGGCGAGTGGTCTCGTAGGCAGATATTCAGTCTTTAAGTGGAACAACGGTGGACATGATTGGGAAGGGGGATGAGATGGGGTGTAGAGAGGGTAGTATTATAAGATAGTATATGTATGAGAGTCTTAAACGTGCGGTGGCACAAAGCTTACAATGTAACGACTTGAGAGCCAAGGCAGAGACAAAGTAAGGAACTAGACCGCTTCAATGCTGACGGAGAAGATTCGACCTCTGTTATGCCCGGTATCAGTCAAACAGAAAGGTAAAAGCAACCAAAAACCAAGCTGAGTGACCTTGAAAGGAGTTTATGAAGGATGTGAGAGATATGCATAGACATAAGATAGTCGACAGGGAGTCTGCTTAGAGTGTACAAGTACCCGGATAAAAAGGCTCAGGGGACTGACTAAAACCGGATTTGGTCTTAGGGAAAGGTAGTGAGAGATAGACCCACATCGAATACGTAGGCTGTCAGAGAGGTTGCTTGGTAAAAGTCCAATGGATGTATGAGGCCATTGAATGACGGGGTGGAGTAGAATTTAAGGAGGAATCTCACTGGTAGGGCGACCTAGACCTAGGGATTGTTAGCAGTATAAGCCGGAACATGAATTTAAAGCGAGAAAACGAGTGGTTGGCTCGAGAAGAATAACAGAGCTTCCGCGTATATGAATAAGGTGGCTGACTAGGGTAGCTGTCAGCTGTTGAAGGAACAGACACACGACACACACTGCCCTCTTCGTACTAATATTGTGCTAATATTGTGAGGTACCTAGGTAAGTAATTCACCAAGCGCGGATACCTAATAGACCTACAGCGGCTCCAAGACTCCACGGCGTGACTCTTCGGTAAGTACCTAGTGGTTTCTTCGTATAGTGGCGAACATTCCTGCCCCGGGTTGTCGGATGCCATTATCAATGGTCCAGGTATCTAGGTAGTAACCGGTGGTCGATTAAGCAGCAGACTCGACCTTGGGGAAATTGATGGTAACCAATAACTTGCTTGGACATAGTCGGTGATTGGTCCCAATGTAATGGGCTGAACTCGACTCGCAGATAATGCGCGCTGTGTACCAGCAACAGCCACAAAGCAGTACACTTTAGTAGATCTGGCATGAAAGTAACAAGAAAGTAGCCTGTACGTCAAATCAAAGAGAGCTTTAGATCTGTGCATCAACACGCGGTGAGTGTACGGCACAGTGTTAAGATCCTGTAACAGACGGTCTCTGATGGGAATCGCCCACTGCGATATGCGACACACATAATATGGGGAAAAGAGCAAGCAAGAGAGCAGGCAAGCAAGCAACGGATCCGTAAGAAGACAGCAGCGCTGTGCATACATACCTCCTTGAACAGCTGCAGATGATTGACGAAGCACCCGAGGAGGGGTTTCCATGGACAGGGTTTTGAGGACATAATGCTTGGCTGGCTTGATGGCTAAGAGTAGTCATAGGTAGATCTGTCCGAGCCGGAACAGGGCAGAGTCGAAGCAGACGTAGACTTATGCAGGTGTATATCGCCGTACAGTAGATGTCTTCAGACTAACGGAAAGATGTCAAGGCCTAATAGACGGGTCGCTGAGCTATCTTGCAGACTTGCAGAAGGTATGAAGATAGATGAGGCTCGGGTCCGAGAGGGTTGACGGTCTCACTGCAGGCAGAAAGAGTAGGAACCCGATAATACTGACAATCCAAGCTTAGGTAGGTAGAAAAAAAGGCCAATAACTTCCGATCTGGACAGGAAGAAGAGTTTGTGTAATAGCTATTCGACCAGGGGTTAAAATTATAGTAACATTGACGCGATTCCATCTGCAAGTTTCATTCCTTGACTGGACAGTGAACATGTATGAGTTAATTGATGTTACAAATGTTACCTTCGATCCGAAAACCAGGGGATATCTATTACTGGGATAGCTGCATAACGTGATAAATCTTAATTTTATGTAGAAAGTAGGATGTCTCTAAGTATTTAATTGCAATTATAACCATTAATCCTACGAAGGCAGGTACAATCGGCATTCGGAATTAAAGAGCCGTAGCAGGTGGGATGGCCAGGATTTGCTTATATAAGCACTTAAGGTTGGTACGTTTATGGTCTGTGCGCAAAGACCGTTGAACGGCAAAGCCTGAATAGCAGAGCTTCATCAACTTCCCACTTTCATATCACTTTTCTTAGCAGAGCCTCATCTCACGTACTCCCTTTTCACTAATAACACCTAGCTATTGTCAACTATCCCTATTCATTGATATCAATCATAAAGCCTATCATCTTTTGAATGCTTCTAGCGTAGGCTCTATATCTTTAAGAGACGCGCAAGTGGCCAAGATATTTTCAAGGTTGACAGTGATGGGTTCTTACTCAGCCTCAGCCCTATAAATCCTTCAGCGCTACCAGCGCTACCTAGTATTCGGCAACGCGCATCTTCTGGTCCCAAGAAATAGGATATCACATTGTTACTCCATATTCACTATCTACCTGGTTACCTACAATTATTATGTTGCATCAGTGGCCCGGCGGATCGGGACCATTCATGCCCGGAATCATCCCTTACAGCTAGGCGTGCTAAAATCAGACAAGCGGTCTCCGCCGTCCCCTGAATAGTCGGGGCATTCCCTAAACCATGATTGGTCTTGCTATCTATACTATGGGATGTTCTGGTGCAGCTAACAAATGTTACTTTACATACGCTTTCGTAACTTCCATCCCGCTGATAAGATAGTTTCGTCTTTTGCCCAAAGGGTTCCCTCGGCGCGGTGGGCTTTATTGTGGTTCCATCGAGTTTCTCGGACCTCCGTCACGCGTCAGGCGATGTAGTCAAGTTTGCCATTATCTCGAGCGAATTGTCTTCGAAGCAACGAGGATGTTGTGTGTCCAACCCAGGGACGATGCCTCGTCATCTTCTAGGGAGTGATAAATCGAACAAGTCTCCTTTAGCAAGGGATCTTGGAAGGATCTTACCCGTGGGTGGTCTACCCGACTCCACGGAGCTGTTTATACACGCTACGACTAAACTGAGCTAGGTCAGGTTCAAAACCTGCGATTACCTTAGCGGTTCTGGAACGACTCTTTCATTGGATCTATATCACCCAAAGCATCTAGATTCGTTCAATTTGCTAGCTCGAAGAAGCTCTCAATGGCTCAAACTCAACCCGCCCGACGCAAAGCCAATATGGGAATTGCTACCGGGATTTTTTAAGATATATGACGATCGAAAGCTCAAGAATCCTCTTTAGATTTCTTGCATTTCGATCCAGCATACCCTGGGAAGTGGACACAGTTGGGCTACATGTGGCTGTTGTTCAGCTAGCTCTTGTCCAATGGTAACCCTTCCTGCCCAGCCCCCCAGGTCACGGCTTGGACAACTAGAGTGGTTCGCCGAAGCCATCGTTCTCCGGCTGCATCCTAACGCATTCCTAACCCTCACCGATAAGGCCTGACTGCCTACGATTGATAGCAAAATAGCTCCTTCTGCCGCCCTAAGTTCTCTATCATCTTCCGCTCGGTACCTCTAGTTCGAGTCATTAGTTTCGCTAGCACGAAACTTATGAACTTGATGCACATCACACATCAAGTTACTCCCAGAATCCGCGATGTGTGCGCTCTAAATGCATCGGGAATCAGATTCTTTAACTTCTCCTCATACCTCATCCAAGACCTTGGCTACTTGGCACATAGCTCGACTGCATCTTGCTTTTATTGCTTCAGAAAGTATACCCAATAGGTATGTATAGTGGGATAAGATAGTTCTTATGTGGGACAATACACTTTTCACAGGAAAAGAGTCTAGGTCCCGAATATCACGCAACCTCAGGTCAACTCAAGACCAGTAACGTAGTAGCAGAATCTAAGTCCTATGGTCCAGCCACAGTTGGAAAAGAACCAGGCATACTAATATACATCTAGATTTCTCATATTGCTTACAGTACCTAGTAGTTCTGAAGTTCTCTGCGAGTCGTACAGGTACAATACGGCTGAGATCGGAAAGACACAAAGAATAGCTCAAAGTGGACTAGCGGGCGATTCTCTGGACCCCGTATCCACGACTTTAGTGCATCGTGGGACATCCTTGTTCCACGTGCATGGGTCTTTAACCCTTTTCGGTCTTATGCGGTTTGAGGGGCAGACGTTGTAGTCAACAAAGACTCTGCAGGTGCGACAACGCTCCCGAGCAACGAGTTAGGATGTTGATTTGCCATCGTAGGCAGCTTACCGCAACTACCGGTACTAGGTATATGTACCTAATAGTATTCTATTGATGTAAGTAATTTTTACTTTTGCTCAGTGTAGCCCTTGCGTCGAGACATCGACAAATCGACGACAAGACGATGCCTGATATAACTAATTAACATCCGGTGTACCATTTGATGCCGATTGGAGATATTCACATGGATATTATATCCATCGAAACTATAGAATCGTCACCGCTCATCATAGTACACAGCTCTAACCCTGTAACGACTAACAAAATTAATATGGGATGGATTCTCTCGACGCCATCAACGCCATTGACGCCATACCTTTCACAAAGTTCAAGGTCGATGTTAAAATTCGCAACAAGCGTCCATACCTAGGTATATATCTAGCCTTTCGAAGGCGCACCATCCGTGATGGGTTCGGATGAGCATATCTGCCGGTATAGCTGTTGTGTATTCGGTGACGGCATAATGCTTGATTATGGTATCCAATGTTCTATTTTTCTATTCGATCGTATAGCACAGGCTATAGTTTTAAACACAAAGCTACTGGGTACTGGAGGTTTGGAGCGTTACCTCAACGGACTGAAATCCTATTGCAAAACCATCACTCCTGCAAAACTCCATCTTCGTTCATTGGAGGTATGGACTAGGGTTTATCCTTGACTATGGACTCTCAAATCTCGAAGCTAATCCAAAACTAGCCTTTCGTTCTACCAACTAGGTTCCTAGTATAGGTCATCATTGTCCCAAGTTGGGTTTATGAACATCCGTATTAGTTTGTCCTTCCACGCGGGGCATAACGTTCTTCAGCTCACTTTAGCACACAGTATAGCGTTTTCGGTGACGCTTGAAAACTCTATGCGCTTCTTCTATACCTATTTGACGAAGTCTCAAAGTAAGCAGCCCAATAGAGGGTTCACACACATCGGCTCCGAATATTCTTAAAAGCGTAACCATTTATTCTCCCGGCCGGGTAGCCTAGCCGGGGGCAAGCTACCACGTGATGGTGGATATGGACGGCAAAGAAGACTATAATTCCGGTACTCGAACGACGACAGAATTTTAAAATGCGGAGAGTTATCTCGGAAAATTCCACACCCCTGGTTAAATATCCGGGTCACCAACCTTGTCTATAACAACGGGAATTCCCAGGAAATCCTAGTTTCAGGTGTGCTAGTGGTATGGTAGAATAGGACGAACACCCCTCTTTAAACGCTCAGTCGGGCGTACTCGGGATGTGGGAGTTGGGGGGACTTTAGATGGTGTCGTGCTCCAAGCAGCTCTGGTTACGCGGCATCCTAAGCTCGGACGAACCTGTAAGCCGCTCCGTCCTATTCATCAGTCACGGCGGCACGAGATTTCGTGGAACTCCGTGTCGGTTCAACTAAGATATGCAATTAATTCACGGCAGCATCACAGAGAAGCACAGCCAGACCCCGTGAAGCTGCGATGACCAATAACGACCGCTCTATCGACCATGCTGTTGCATGGTAAGCCTTGAGATTAGAACCCGATATACCTCGCACCCGCAGCTCCATCACTGTTTTGTCTTTGCCTCTTTGCCTCATTCCGTATGCCGAGCTTAGTTTAAACCGATTAATGATTAATAGGCTTCAATACACTAACCCTGATCATCGAGCTGTCGAAGTGATCAGCGACGGGAATTCGCAGATATTTACAGCGGGGAAACGTTTTGTACATGGCTCGTATCTAACCGATGCAATTACCCGTCAAGGAGGCGCAGAAGAGGCTCAACGATCATCCAGGATAAACTATTTCCATTCGATATTCCCTTCCCAATATCGGCCTTATTTCGCAGTATCTCTAGAAACAAAAAAGGCATGATAAAATACCATATCATGGCGGGATTACGATATTTACCAAACAGGAAATCAATGACTGCGACTAGTGAGTCTGCCTTTCCTGTTTCGAGGTCTTTGACGTCAATAAACCAGATAAAACAGAGACACGGGAGAAGGGTTCCGGTTTCACTAGCTAGCTGAGAAAGTCCTGTCCAATAGCAATAAGAGATATTCGATGAAACTTCGAAGCGGGAAGGAAAAAAAGTAAAGAAAGGCTCCTAATCCAAGTCGGCTTCTAAGACATCGCAAGGAGTACCCTTCTAACAAGCTACCTTCACTTTTTTTGGCCCTTTGGGCGAAACCTACATACACAACGCCATAGCTCGCTACAGCGTGTGGCTGTTATTGCTGCCGCCGTCGCCTCGGCGGTATTGATTCGCATATCGTTAGCTCAAGAACCTATTTGCTGCAGTGGCACATGAAGCTTTCTTACAAACCCACCCCTCCCTTGTTAACAGGAACCTACGTCTTAAGTACTATGTAGGTAGGCAGGTAGAGGATAAAATACATACATACATACATAGCAGAATAAGAATAAGAAAAAAAACAAGAGAAGGGAAAACTTTGGAGTAAGTGGCTGACGTTCGACGATTTCCGCGCGCGGGGGGGTGGCAGAGCTATGATTCATGAAAATAATGATTGGCAATGTCGTGCATGCACACGCGCGCGAGGGAGGGTAGGGGTGGGAGGGTCGCATCGAAACGTGGTGTTTCTCCTCCGCGCAATGCTGCCGCTTGCTGTGTCACCCCAAACACCCTCTTTTGGAGGGGGGGGCCAAGGTTGCGCGGGTCGGATTGGAGGAATGTGAAGGCGGTCTTGATACCGGTCGAAGTTGGTAGGTAGGTAGGTAGGTACCTAGGGAAGGGGACGGGATGGGATAGGATGTGATGTGGATGTGGATGTGGATGTGGATGGTGATGGAGATGGGGAAAGAAAACCAAAAAAAACTTGAGATTTGATATCTCCAAGGTGGGTTTATGTAATTGCGTGAACCGGCGTCGACAATATGTGTGCCAGATACTGCACTAAGCCAGGCAGCATGGTGGGCGGCGGGAGGAAGAGAGTCAAGTTAGGTCAAGGTCGGGCCATTCAATTATCTTGGAGTGCAGATAACTTGTCGTGTGTGGAAGAGCTATTGTTTCATCGTCTGCCTCGTCCAAGATTCGAGGACGAGGCAGACAGGCCTAGGTAGGAAAGATTTCGAAGGTCTATTCTGCGAAGGTGAAGGGAAGACGCGAAAATCTCGAAATCACGAACCGCTGTAGAACAAACACAAACAAACAAACAAATCCTATTCGTATGTACCTAGCAACCAATACCGCTCTCCCCTTCTCTTTCCCTTCTTCTTCTTCCCCCAAAATTCCTTACCTTCTTCGATCGTAGCACTATTATACCTCGAGTCGCACATCTGCGACCTTGCTCTGCGTCGAGGGAACCCGACGGATCAAGCCATGGGGTCGAGCTGCCGTGCGTCCCTCGCCCCATTTCCTCGCTTGGTTTCGCTCCATGCGGCCTTCCGACATCCCAAGCAAGCACACATGTCGTGATACGCCCTCCCATTCTTTGCTCCCCCTTTGTGTCATGGTTACAGTCCACAGAAAGAAAGAAAGAAAGAAAAAAATATACATGCGACGATGCAGGTTTTTTTTTGGCTCGATCATGGGACAGACGCCACTATCGCAAGAAGAAGCAAAAGCAGGGAAGAAGATAGGAATGAAGGACGAGAAACATTCGAGGTTGAAGGTCGCGAAGCTTGGAATTCGTCGGTGGAGGTCCTTTTTTTCGTGATCGCGGATTTGGGGAATAGATCGCGACGTCGTGGTAGTGGTGATGGAGCACCCGGAGATAGTGGCGATACCGGGGCTGCTGGATATTCGTCCCGCGAGAAAGCCAAGATCATGGAATGCATCCCGAGGGTTGTATTATTGCTTTCACTAATGAAGATCTTCAGATTAGGTAGGCATCGGGGTAGCTATGCGTGTACGAATGGATGACTAAGAGACTTCGTGAAGAAAGGGTTTGTCAACGTTTAATCTGATTCGTGTTTGGTTATCTTGATTGCCTAGGGACTGGTTGATATGTCTGCTTTAATCACCGCGAGATAACGATGGCGGGCCGTACATATCCAGATGAGCATCTAAACATCTAAACATCAAGGTAGACTGGAGAATGCCAGTTTATAATCGATTCTACGATCATATTCAAAATGAATACTAGTATACCTATACGACGAATAACTCTACGATCAATAGCATCGATCTACAGATTCTTGACACTAGGAAGACGAACATATCATACTGAAGCAGCAAGTCAAACGCGGTACCCACAAGCACGACTGTCGCTGTGCCTGAAAAACACGAACAATGTCGTTATCCACGTCGAACAATGCCAATGCGGTGGGTGTGTCACAGTGAGACTATTGCCGTGAAGCATCAACAAGAGAAGCAGCGGCACCAAGCAGTTAAGTTACGAGAGGACGTGAGGAATCTATACATAAGCGTCTTTGATACTCGAAATTTGTGTGTATTGAGCTCCTCATCTAATGAGAGGTTGATTGAGTACATGATAGTTAGCCTAGACTATGCATCAACCAGCTGCGATACGTCTATATATGTCCCAGTCTTGTTCCGAATCCAACGCCAATTGCCTATGTCAGGCTGTTAAGAGTCCACCGATATTATAACCCCGGATCGTCATCAGCCATGCTAACAAAAGGAGCGTGGGCTTGGATGATGCTATATACAAGATAAAGGTTGAGGATGATGAAGCGAATGAGGTTATGAAGAGGAGTAAGAACTCTAAGAGTGGATGCCTTCCTTCATGAAGCTACCGAGCTGCTTAGCAAGGTCGCCGTGCATCATCGAGAAATGGTTTCCGGGCATGTGGTGGAAGGTCATCTTCTCGGCGTCAAGGTACTCGTCCCAGCGGTTAGGACCGAAGTCAGTTCGGTTATCAAGGAGGAAGAGAGCGTGACCGGTAGGGTAAGGGTCAGGTCGGGGGTCTGTGGGTAGTTTGCAGACACCATCCTCACACCAGATGGCCGTAACCTTAGGGCACTTCTCCTTGGCAATCGGCTCGGCAGTGTAGTTAGATAAGGCGGTGACCGAAGCAGCAAAATGAGGCAGAAGCCAAGACGGAATCTTCTTCTCCTCGGGACTGTCACCCTCGCCAAGAAGACCGATCTCCGCAAACCAGGCGTGAAGGCCGGCAGGGAGGGGTTCGATGGTGATAGGGCAAGGGGCATCGATGATGATGAGGTTAGAAACTTCGTCTCCGGCCTTGGTAAGCTGGTTGACAATTTCATATGCGATCACCCCACCTGCTGACCAACCAGCGACGGCATAGGGACCTTCAGGCTGGCGGCGCTTGATTTCCTGGATGAACTTGGTCGCCATCCCATAAACACCGCACTTATACTCCTCTGGGGTCTTCATGAAGGGCGAGAACATGCCCCAGACGGCGACGTCTGAGCCGAGCTCGGAGATCTCCGTGTACGAGGTAGCACTGCCACTTCCGTCAGGGATCATGAAGAGTTGCTTAGTGGCAGTACGATGGTTGCCTTGGAGAAGCACGGATGTTGCTTTCCGGTGGGGGTAGGCATCAGGAACAGACGATTTGGTTACCGTCACAGTCTGGGTCTTGGTAATAGTCTTCGACTGGGACTTAGTCTTGGACACCTTTGGAGCTGCAGGCTTAGGTGCGGCAGCGGCACGCTTAGGCTTGTCTTCGATGCCAAGCATTCGCTCGATATCCTTTAGAGATGGGTTGTGGCCTAGAAGGTCGCTGGGGATGTTCAAGCCAGTCTTCTCACGGAGGATGCCGAGGATAGACAGGCTCATGAGCGAGTCCATTCCCAGTGCAGCTAAATCGGGGGCTGCGATTACTTCCTCGACCTCGACACTCATCTCAGCGCAAATGGTGTCACGAACCATCTGTTGAAGCTCGCTATTGCTTCCAGAGTCAGCTGGTGCGGAGTCTTCCTTTACTGAACCCTTGTCGCTCTCGCCAGGGGTGGTAACTTCCGAGTCCGACTCAATATCGTCGTCGCTGTCAGAAGTACCACTGGAACCGCTGGACTCTGAAACAACGACTGGTGCTGCAGTTTCGAATTGAGCAAGGAACTTCTTGAAGGCGCCAATCGTGGCATGGTCATTGAAGGCATGTGAGTCAATGTTGAGCTCTAGCTCTTCACGGAGGCGTCCACTGATGGTAAGACCCATCAAAGAATCAACACCAAGGTCAGCAAACGCGATGTTATCCGCCAACTCGTCATGGCTAACACCGGTCTCCTTCGAAACAACGTCCATGACCTGGGAAACCACCGAGGTCTGGGCTAGTTTCTTGTTTACGGCTGGGAGATTAGAGCTAGTGACTTGTTTCTTCTCCTTCGCGGGGGCCTTAGCAGGGGCAGGCTTAGCAGCTAGAGCAGGGCGAGCAGCAACGGCATTGGGGTTAGGAAGGACGATGTTGAGAACCTTGCGGGGGATAGACTGGAAGCGGACATCGCCACCGACACCAATGAGTCTATCTCCATCAAAGACGTAGGCATCACCAGCCATCATCTTAGTACCTTTGACAGGCTGCATGCGTATGTAGGTCTGGTATGATTTTGAGGCATCGAGTCTTTCGGCAAATCTCATGCTACCCCAACCATGGGAAATGAAGACCTGCTCACGAGAGTCAACAGCATCGGTACCGTTCACGATGAAGCCTGAGATATGGCAGACGGAGTCAATCCAGTAAGGGGCGGTACGGAAAGTACCATCTGCGGGCGAAGTTTGGAATACAACTTTGGCACTTGCCTCGCAGGTTTTGCTGTTGAGGATGACAGACTGCATGCCTTGGTACTGCGGGGAGTAGTCGACGAGGGCAGTAAAGAGCTTGTATGCAATTCCCTTACTGATCTTCGAAGCCTCACCACGCTCTTCGGCGGCCTTGAGTGCGTCGATACGTCCCCTAATCAGGTAGTTGACACGTTCGAACTCATCCAGCCAATCTTCCTTGCTACCGTAGTAGACTTTGCAAAGTGCATGCTCAGTCCTCTTGGCACCTTCGCCAGTCGTGAATGTAATATCAGCGACGTTCTCAGCGGCATTGGCCTTAACTTCCATGCGCAATACCTGGCTCGATGCCTTGGCATCGAAAAGAAGAGTCTTAGAGACTTCCATATGAGCGACATTCATACCGATATCCTTGACATCCGGGCGAAGAAGCTGGTAAGCATATTCGCAGATAGTCTCCGCCATATCAGCATAGAGAGTCGATGGGGTTAACATGACACCGTTGCAACGATGGCCAAGACATACTTTTCGAAGGTTCTCTTCGGCTAGGTCTGATTCAGTCTCGAGAATAGCAATGTCACCCTTGACTTCTTCCTTGGTGATTTTCTGGACACTAGTGGTGGACAGTCTCGGCCTGGCTGGCTCGATCGCTTTAGGTGCAGCCAAAGCGCCCCGGTTCTTAGTAATACACCAGTCACCAGTATATTGTAGCCAGTAATTCTTGAGGTCGAAGGAGTAGGTAGGCAAATCCAAAAGGCGCACTGACGCGTCAAAGTCGCGGTGGAACTCGTTCCAGTCAAGGTTCAAGCCAGCGGAGTGTAGTGTGCACAGAGTAGCACTGATTGTCTTGTAAGTAGCCTCATTGCGGCGAAGAGTCGGGACTGCAATAGTGCTAGCTCCGAAGGCTGCCTTCACCATGTTAGCACACACAGGGTGTGGGCCAACCTCAAGCCAGGCGGTCTTTTCATCGATAACACCAGATTGTTGAGCAGAAACAAGGCCACCAAGGAAGTTGACAGCGTCACGAGCGTGGTTGCGAAGGTAGGTAGGGTTGATTGGCTCGCCGTCAAGGAGCTTGCCGTGAAGGGGAGAAATGACTGGAACCTTGGGTTCTTGGAAGCGGACTGAGCGGGCTAATTTCTCGAACTCATCCAGAATTGGTTCAACCTGGGCAGAGTGGAAAGCGAAGGGTACCTTCAATTGCGTGCACTTGAAACCGGCATTACCAAGTTGCTCAGCAATCTCGGCAATCTCTGTGGAGGTGCCACTGAGGACGGTCTCTCGCGGGCCATTGATGCATGCAACGTTAGTCGCTGCGGCACGTTCCCCGAGTGCCTCTTGGACGGTCTCAACAGAGCCTTGGACGGCCAACATCGCATGAGTGCCAGCAGTACATTTTTCGACAAGAAGCTTAGCACGAGCGCCAACGAGGTAGATGGTATCGCTAGCAGACAAGACACCAGCGACGTGAAGAGCCGCGTACTCTCCTAAGCTATGACCCAGAACAGCGCTAGGCCGAATTCCCCATGACATCCAGAGTTTGGCGAGGGCCATCTCGAAAGAAGCCAAACCCAATTGGACGATGACGGGAGAGAGTTTCTGTACCTCAGGCTCGGTGCCATCGATGAGAGGAAGGAATGACGGGAAACCATGGATACGAGCAAGTTGGTCGTATTCATCGATGGCACGGCGGAAGATAGAATAGTGTGCATAGAGATCCCTGCCGAGGCCGGCATAATGAGATCCCTGTCCTGTGAAGAGGAATGCAACCTTAGGTTGCTCTGGGGAAACAGGGACAAAGTTAGACTTTAAGCGTTCCTTAATCGCTTCTTGGGCCTCAATGAGGCTGGAAGCGGTCACATTCATACGCCAATAGTGTTGGATCTTACGGGCCGTCGTAGTGTACGCGACGTGGGAGACGGAAGTAGAAGGATTCTCCTCCATCCACTGAACAAGGTTTTCAGCGTTTCTGATCATAGCAGCCTTTGACTTGGCAGTGACAGTAATAACGTGTTGCGTACGAGGGTCCAAAGTAGCAGTCTTGTAGCGAGGGCCATCTTCAAGCAAAATACCGGTGTTGCCACCAGCGGCGCTGAAGTTATTGACGAAAACTCGCCTCGGCTTTCCGTCCTTTCTGGTGAATGGAGTCTTGTGGAACGCGATGTTTACACCGCGTTCACCTAGATCTGAGGGGAAGGTCTTGTTTATCTCCTTTTTAATACCGATATGTGGAGGAATGGCATTGTTCTTGAGCATCATCAAGACTTTGATGAGAGCAGTAACACCGGACGCAGCTTCGCCGTGACCTACGTTGGCCTTCACAGAGCCGAGGAAGAGAGGTCTGTCAGCTGGCCTGTGTCGACTGGCGGGAGCAAAAACATCAGTCACAGAGACCATTTCAGTTCCATCGCCGGCCTGGGTGCCTGTGCCATGCATTTCGACGTAGTCTACATCGTGCGGATCAACACCAGCTTCATCTAAGATAGACGAAGAGAGGATAGATTGAGTCGGGCCATGCGGATGCGTGATAGAGATAGCATCTGCTGAGTGATTTGTCTGGGTGCCAAGAACAACAGCGAGAATGTTGTCCTTGTCGGAGATCGCATCGTCTAGGCGCTTCAGAATGACTGAAGCACACCCGTCGGCACGGCAATAGCCGTCTGCGTCATTGTCGAAGGTATTACAATTATGCTCCTTCGACAAAAACTGGCCACGACTCAACCCGGAGAAAATGTCCGAATTTGTCATGCAGGAAAGACCGCCAACGATGGCGGTATCGCATTCCTTCGCCCTTAGAGAGGTGCAAGCAACTTGAAGAGCAGCAGCACTAGATGAACAAGCGGTATCAATGTTCAAACTAGGACCGGAGAAGCCAAAATGGTAATTTATTCGGCCTGGGCCGAATGCTCTTACACCACCGGTTATATAATAGGTATCAACCTCTTGCGCGGCGTTGATCTCTCGCCAGTCATCAGATGTCTGGCCGTAGAAGGTACCAATGCGGTCTAGCCTTGTCGATGGTGTCCGGTTGGGTACATAGCCGGACATCTCAAGCGCCTCGTAGGCAGTCGTCAAAGCCATACGCTGCATCGGGTCGGTCTGAAAGGCCTCTCGAGGAGACATGTTGAAAAATCGCGGGTCGAAGTGACCAGGGTTCTCAATCCAGTTACCATAAGGTGTGTGGCTTGTGTTGATTGCCTTTCCAGTCGGGTCGTAGTGAGTTTCAACTGGGAATCGATCCGCGGGCACAATACGGTGGGCGTCTATTCCCTTCAAAAGTAGGTCCCAGAGCGCGTCATGGCTCGCTGAGTCTGGAAAGCGACCTGCCATACCAACGATAGCAAGCTTGCAGTTGCCAGAAGACCCGTGGTTTCCGATGGAGGCCGACGTAGTTTCGCGAGAAACTTGAGGAGTCGGCCTCAGGATAACCTCTGCCTTAGTTTGTGACCGCAGGACGTTAGCCAATGTACTGGCAGCCTGCGTTGGGCCATATGGAATCACTAAAATACGGGAACCTTTGAAGTCCCGCGCCTCATTCGCGTTTCCGCTGAGAGTTTTGTGAAATATTAAGGCTTCGTTGAGAATCTCGTGAACCACCGCCGCGAGAAGGGATTTAGTATCGGTCTCAGGAAAAGGTAAGCCAGTAACGCAGGACATAACAGCGCTCTGAGGTTTTGATCCTGCCAAAGCCGTAGTGACAGCCTCGTCGTCAAGCCGAAGCATCTTCCTAATGTCTACTAGCCCATGCAAATGTGGAGCATGGTATGGACCATATACTGGGATTGCTGTCGGTCTAGATTCAAACAGATCTTTGCTAAACAAAGCCTGTAGCGTAGCTGGCGGACCAGATATTGCGATGTTATTCGCAGAAACGGCGCTCACGTAAGCATGTGCAGCTTGTGAAATTCCCTTCCAGAAAGTTAGACGTGACACAGCGTGCTAGATATTGAGAGAATCTCACCTCCTCCTTATGAAACTCTGCCAGAAGAGACTTCGCCTCCGCTTCCTGAGCGGCGGGGAGAACATATGTCCAACTTTCTGACTTTCCAGTTGACGGGCTAAGTCGTTCTGCTAACGAAGCCACGTGACACCCTGTCCTAAATGCCATCAAGACGGTTTGGACGGCGACCGGGAGGAGGGTAGAAAGCGACGGGCTCGATGCAATGGCGGTTGCAGCGAAGAGGCCGGTGCAAAGACCGGAGAGTTTCGTGTTGCTCTTGTCGGTAACATCTCCGTGCTCCTTCTCGGAACGGCTACCCAATCGTGTTAGTAAAGATTCCTGTCGAACATTTCCCCATTGAACTTCTCATACTCGATGTAATGTGCCAGCTGTGCTATGCATAAGAGGGCGCTGTCGATCCCTGGGAACTTGACTGGTTGTGCGTGGTATTTCTCGTTGAGTTGTTGTAGTTTTCTAAAGGTAGGAATGTTTCGTCGTTCTTCTTGAGGTAGTCGCTCTACCTCATCTTTTAGAGCATCGCCGGCTAGGCGAAGGAATTCTTTCGATAGAACACCCGGGTTCCCTCGTCTGTAAAAGTCGGCCAGGAAGCCATGCGTGTCGAGACTCTGGTCTCCGAAGAGGAGAAATGCCATCTGGTCCGCCATCTTGTTGGTGATGGGTGAGGCTAATGTTGTTTGATGATTGTGTGATATCTCAAGCCTTTGGCGGTGGTCGAGGTGTCTTGACTTATATATATCAGATCAACACATCACCACTCAGATAAGCTAGCCTGAACTAAATTTAACACGAAGGCAGTGTCTGATCCCATGTGCGATATATCAAGGTAGTACCTGAGGCGTCACGACTAGAAGCCAGGGGGGTGGGGGGGTGTGTAGGGGGGAAACTGTGAACTCACTCCCTGGCCTGGGTCCCCATACAGTACTTTCAATTAGTCCGGCATGGTTCGATTCTCGGTGACCGAAAGTTCATGGGAGGAGATAAGCATTATATTTCCATTTTGGGAGAGAGTAACTGGATCATAGGGCTGCCACCTTGCGAAGGTGGATATTCCATGTCTTATCCGAAGGATAATGGTCATCACGGGAGGCGAACTGTGACATCTCAAGCTCTCTTCCCTTAGGCCGAATGGCCAAAGGTCTGACTGCAGCTATACTCCCAGTTCCTAGCCATTGCATGCCTAGCCGATCAAATTGCGATTTTTTTTTCATTCGGGGAGATAAACAGTCATGCTGTTCTGACTAATTCGAGCCTCCCTCACGCGTTCTGCGAAGAAAACTTAGTGAATCTGACGCAAAAGGTATAGCTCCCATGAAACTGCGCACGGGAAGGCTTGTGGGTGCTCTCTTCCCGGGTTTCCAATGAATTACTTGGTAATCTTACTTAGGCGCCAAACGGTGGGTCATTGAGTTGGCCGTTGGGGATGTCCGCCGAGAGGTGCAGCAGCAGTAAGCTTCTGGTGCACGTCAGGACGGACGAGAATAAGAAAGGCTGTACTGTATTCAGAGGACCCCGCCACGAGAATAAGAAAAAATGAAAAGGGAATATTGTAATAAGACCAATCCCTCATTAGAGGAGGTATTTGTGTCTCACTAAAGAAAATGAACCACGGCGCTGGCGCCACCACCGACGGGTATGAGCCGAAGGATTGATGTTGTTTATTTTTCAAGAATTTCTTGATAACATTGACTTCCGAGGTACTAGGTCGGTAGTAACTCTGCCCTGCTTCTGCATAGAGACGATACGTCGTTTTTCTGCCGATAGAGGCATTATCAACACAGTTCGACCACTGTACATAGGTAGGTAGTTAGTACGAACGTAAGAACCAAATAACGGTGCCATGGATAGTAGTGGCAATGAAGATGAGCCGCATGGGTGCCTTTCTCAAAGAAGTTTAGCCCTGGCTGAGCTTCTTAAGCGTAAACCGACTAGAGGATAGCAATATACGCCCGCCACTGACGAGAAGGTGTTGAGTACGACCGAGACTATTACGCATAGTAACAAGATGTCTTGCTACGACAGGGAGCATACAATGCGCACAATGTCTCTTAACTGTCACCACTGTCTCGGGATTCCATTGTAAGATAATGCTCTGGCATGTGCATGTGCATGAGCAGACTCGAGTGAGTGTCCAGTAGGTAGGAAGACAGGCACGCAGGTACTAGGTAGGTAGGTACCTATCCAGCTAGCTGACCATATTACCTATTGCCCATAAATTAGTGCTATATTGGTACATGGTGACCTGCATTAGCATGCCGACGCCCACGGACTTCGCTAAACTGTTTTAAGAAATAGCGGCAGGGGTTTAAGTGTGATCATGATGGATAATTCCAGAGTCTAATTCTCAATCTGGCGTTGTCCGTGTGGGCTGGGAAGTATTTGTTTGAGACTGTGATCGTATTTGGTTGTGGCTGTTCCATAAAAGGTAGAAGTTGAATGAAGTAGGAGGTAGGAATATAAATCCGCATGCATCGTTTATGATTTTCATCCTTGATTTTTTATCCCCTTATCCGCTTATCTTCTTATCCGCTCATCCCTTATCTACTGGCCATACTTGGTAAGTGAATGAATGAATGCTTTTAGATATCAATACGAATACATGCATAGACTTGAACTTGAACATTTTAACCAAGCTAAATATGCCCATTTACGTACATCATATCGTAGATCGTAACTGGTAGCTTATTTTTTTTTTTAAAAAAAAAAACCTCTTTAACACAATTATTTTATTCCAAATCTCGATTAAGTCATTCAAAACTCAATACATCTAATGTACCTACCTAATTAAGTGTGATGGATAATTACAGTTGCCTCCCTTACAGTTAACTACCGGTGCCATATATCTTAATATATGACTTGCCTAGGTGGGGTTACTCTAAATCATCGCCTCAAATGCTTGTGTTATGCGACCTTAATAGGACCGCCCTACAACATTGGTGCCTATCAGCTAGGGGGGAAACTTTCAAGTGGATGGGTCCCCATGTAAAGTTCCCGCTAACGGGTACCAGTAAACGCGCCGGGTAGGAAACAGCCCTGGAGTACTGGAGTGGACCAACATTATTCCAGGTCTAAGATAAACCCTGCAGGTGGGTTCTGCGCCACGTGGGATAAAGCACCTAGGAACAGTAAAAACTCCAGATCTCCATTCTCCATTCCCTGCCTTCTCCAATGTCCAACCTCCACTGCCTCCAGCCCAATTCTAGAACTTCATCAGTCCGCACTCCAGCTATGATCGTCATTCTAGGTACATACATACCTCCTATCAGTTCGTACGTTTGTACTACTAGACATGTACGACCTAATTATATCATTCTAATCTTTTGATTACGCTTCACTGTGGCTTATTTCCGTAACGTACACTCTCGTCGCAATATCCTATCTCAAAGGATTCTTCCTTGCAGCGGCGTTCCCTCTTGTTAACTGCACTTAAGCACCCCCCTATACTTAGTACCTATGGCCCTTACCTAGCCACAGCCAGGAGTTGGCTATCAAAGCTGACAACTTTTCATCTCACCATCCATATAACATGCCATGGTATTATCCCCCTTCGCCCGGGAAACATACCTGCTTCCGATACTGTTCTATCATATCTCCTTGTATAGGACATGGTAGAAGATAATTGGACCTCAACGGGTCGCTCGGTCGGTCTGGCCGCACCCTCTAAGCGATGAGAAATCGGACCTCCGGTCTATTATCGTATAGATCCCAAGCAAAATGCGCTGGGCCAAATTACACATGCACGCCGACTACCAAGCCTGGTTTTATTATTCAGGTGGATGTAACTGATTACAGAACAGATTGGCGTTGTGGACGCTTGAAAGTGTTTCCTTGCTAGTGCAGTATGCAAGCCCGATGCTTCCTTTACTGACGGGACACGCTCATTGGCTTGATCACTATCTCTCAGATTCATTCTTACCCGGATCGAGGGTCAGTTTCATCTGCATGTAGGGCATGGTTTCGGTTTAACCTGGATAGGTTCCAAGCCTCGTAGCGTTCCAATTTCCCGCGGAAACAATTGAGTTACGAGCCATCACGGCTACGCAAAACCACACGATGCTCTAGACCAGAATTCAGCTCCTAGCTTCTCCACATATGGCTGTCAAACCCGAGTTTACTCGACCATTGGTTCCGTTACGATCAAAAGTTCTCGAGCGATGATCAAATGCATCGATGTTCATACCATCGCCCTCCAGATACGCACGCCCAGGTGCGGTAGCCTCTAGAATGATGAACGCCAAGCCGGTGAAGAGTCAATAGACAATATCTTGTCAACGACCGTTCAAACCACCTTACAAATCACCACTAGAACTACGTACCTTCATATACCTAAGGCACCAAGATTCGGCGTATAGATGCAAGCTAATCTTACATCATACGGAAACAACCACAAACCACGGTACCTAGTAGTCTGACAGTCCGGGCGATCCTGCCCCATGCCCATGCCCATGCCCATGCTTGAGCATAATTCGACATTCTACGGTATGCCTAAAAAGTACAGATACTTGTAGTATTCCAGGTTTGTCTTCAGGGAGGTGGCAATCCACGCAGATCGAGAGATGCATACTACGAAGATCCATAACTTAATCTGTCTCGATTTACTTTTTGTCGATTTCATCAAATCATACCTTGCATGTAGGAAGACCATTTGAAATGCAGATAGATTTTGGTTATAATAATCTATTATGAGGAACGTTCTGCTAATCATAAAAGCCTCGTTCAGAGGTAGCCTCGTATCGGCGACGTCGAACGTCGAAGATGGCGTCCCATATGTAATCTTCACCTCAGCCATTCATGCCCGTCTCGGACTCGGATCAAAGGAAAACCCCAGATTGGGGGACGTTGTCAAAAAAATTCTGTTGTTTCCGTGGGGACTCCAGCCAATCTGTCTAGCGGGCTCGCTTCCATAGCTTACGAAATGCCAATGCCGAATTCTGCATGTCGACTTATCGGAAGCCCCAGTCAGAAAGATAGAATGCTTAGCTAAGTCAAGTTAAGCATCCCTAATAAGCTGAGAAGAACCATAGAAGATTTTTCGTGTAACGCCCAGGAACAGCGCCCCCTTGCTAGGTCTCATCGAGCCAAACTTCTGCAAGCTTAGATCTCTCCCGCGGGGCCGAGACGAAACCCAGGACGTTATCCAAGACTTTCAGCCTTAAGGCTGGCGACACGGGTTCTTAGACCTCCTCGGGGTGACTAATTATCCCGCCGATGCGACGAAAAAGCTCAATGTCGCCTAGGTTGATGAAACCCTAACGGCCGTTGGCTTCGGGAAGTACCTAGCGCTACTACGTCAATTACCTAGTAAAACCAAATCACAGTTAGATAAGGGACTCGAGTGGCTGATGGTGTTGCGGAATGAATGCCGCCCAGTTAGATCCCGCGACGATGTCATCTCGTATTACCAAAGTTCGAGACCGTTGTCCCCAATATTCAGTTCAGGCACCAGTGATATCCATGGAGAAGGGTCCGAGACGCGCATACTACTCAGATATGCATGTGAAATTCCCGACTGGCTGGCTCGACCAGGCGGTGGGTTTTGAGGATCACCACAAACGCATGTAGGATTGCGGCGCGCTCCTTTTTACCCAATTCACTCTAAACCATACATACATCGGCAAAGTCAGCTTACATGATCTTGGCAACATCTGTTTCAACAACATTCTAGTACCTAGATACCGATCTAAATTCGAGTAGTATCATACTATTACGGTATATGACCTTATAGTCAGTTAATTTCAATATGTACGCTATGTGAGTTTTTCCAATTCTCCTGTACACCCAACATGTAACCGCATTAAACCACCAAACTGACCAAGTATGATAAAAATATAGTCCCGAAAACAACTTGCTAAGCTGTGAAGTCCGTCTGTATGTCCGTCTGTCCGTAAAATAGCAACGCCGTAATAATTATAAAACCATTAATCCTTTCGGCACTTAAGCCGGGGTATGTAGGGGGGGTGCCAACACCTAGGTATCTATGTAGGACTAGAAAATATTCCGATAAAAAAGTTAGGAAAGGCCCTTTGTTTCCCTACGTCGAACATCGCACAAGAACTCCCTAGCGCGCGTGCGCTCCGCCTCACCTCTACTCAGCTTGACGCTGTGTACAGAGATCTACACCGCCAAGGTTAGCCAGCAACATCAAAATCACTAGCGAATCTAACCGACGTCGTGAGAGACTTACCCTGTGTATTCCGTCGGTGGCACCGTAACGAAGCCATCCGTGTTATCCCAATCCTCGTTTCCGGCGGCGTTGCCTGTCGTCGGTATGCCCATAGCGTCGCAGGCGTCGATGTGGTCCTGGGGGATCGTGTAGTTTCGCAGCTTGTCGGGGGCCTCGAGCAAGGTTGCACTTAGACCCATCTCGACGTGCCACTCGACATGGCAGTGAAACAGGAAAACACCCGGATTGTCGGCCTTGATGCGAAACACAGCGTACGATTTTGAGTTCACGGCGATGGTGTCTCGCCTCGGTGGCACATCGTTAATGGCCACGTCGGCGGACCAGTTCCCCGCCTCGCTTTCCGGACGCGCGAGGACCTGGAACTGGTGCCCGTGCAGGTGGAACGGGTGGATCGCGTCGTTGTTGTTGTTGATTATTATCTCGATCACGTCGCCGTACTCGGCGATGAAAGGGTTCACCTGCCCGTACGCAGCGGTCTGGGTGTTGTTCTCTCCTAAGGAAGATGCCGAATACAACGCTGGAACCTTCTGCGGAATGTACATCGTGTCGTTGAAACATGCCCTGGGATACCCATTGACATCGTGGCAGTAGTCGAAAAACAGGATCCACTGTTTATCGACGGGGCCGTACACCTCTTCATCGTCCTCCGGGGCGAAGGTAGCATCGTCGAAGGGCTCGAAAGCTTGGACGTCAAATGTCTCGGTCTTGTCCCCGTCGTCATCCGTGACCAACAGGCCAGTGACGTTAAACAGGAACGAGACTGGTCTCGGAGGGTTTTTGGACGAAAAATCTTGATTCACGTCCAAGGCAACAAGATACGGGTAGTTCCTGTCTGCATCATCGGGGATTGTGATCAGGACATCTGTCCGCTGGGCGGCGGATATGCGCAGTTGCTGCACGGACGTCCTCTGCACATACGAAGCGTCGATTGCAATGACATCCATGTCAAAGTCTGCAAATGTTATGAAGGTGGAGAACATAGCGGACCAGTTAATCATCCGGATGCGATACGTCTTGCCCGCCTCAACGGGGATGTGACCATCACCCCCGTCATTGATTAGAGTGCTATTAGGCAGCGGAGGAGCAAATTGCGTATTATTGGGCTGGATCATAGTCTGCAGCAATGTTGGCGTCTGATCACGGTACCTGCGCGATGTGTAAGCGGGTCTAGAAAAGGAAAAATAATCGCCATTGGAATTAATAATATCGAGGCGTTAGGCTTACCAATCAGACAGTGTAAGGATGACTTCCTCGTCGTAGTCGTCTTCGTACGGGTCGTCGGGGTCATGAATAATCAGCGGCCCGCGGAGGCCGTCTGGATACTGCCCCATACTATGCGAATGATCTTCCCCATTATTATTAGCAAGTGGAAACAACCCGGCCGCTTCCAGCCTTTCAACTTACACCAATATGTGCCAGGTGCATCGGCCTTTGCCATCTGTTGTCAGCCTCCTATCTTCACGCCCCAACGTACACGAGGTATCACTTACATAGAACCGATATTTGACGGAATAGTCTGGAGGCAGAGGACATTGATTGGTGCCGACGGCGCCGTCCATGTCATTGGAACTTATTTGGTTGATGCCATGGAAGTGGAGACCGGTCGTCTCGTTCCCCAGCTTGTTGTTCAGGTTGACAACGACAAAGTCGCCAACATTGGCCTCGATCTTTGGACATGGCCAAGCATCGTTGATCCCAATAACCGGCCTTTCAAATCCATCTGGACTAGCAGAGACCCAGGTAACGTTCCAGTTGTATGTGACCGTCTTTGCCAGCGACCCTGTGACCTGGGCCAGCGCGGCGAGAAAAGGAAGGTATCCCCTATGCATCGCGCCTGATGAGAACTCTATGTTGACAGGAAAAGTGACATCTAGGAGGGAAGATGGGGTTAGAAACCAAGGCGAGGATTCAAGAAAGATGAAGAGTAAAGAGTGAAACACCTGATGAGCAAGTTTCACGGATCCGGGACACCACCCGAGTCTTTTAAGAGTAAGTCGATGGCGATATTTCGACGGCGAAGCTTCTCATGCTAAAGGATATTCAGGCTTAGTCGTAAGGGAGATACGGGGAAAGAAGGGAACCGCTGCGTAGACCTGCTGCGCTTCATGTTTGAAGAGTTTAACCTTGCAAACTCACGAGAGCAACGTTGACGTAGACTAACAACTTGCATAGCCGCATGCAAGATCGATTATATCGCCTACATCGCCAATTAAAGCTGTCAACTTGACGCGTTGGCGTTGGAATTCAAACGCACGGTCTATATTAGGACCCACGATAATTCTTGTCCCGGAAGTCCGCGACATGGAATGTCGGCTACCAGCATCGCCGTTTTCGAGACGTGACACTTGAAAACAGGCACATGGGACCTATGGAACGAACATTTAAAATACCATTGGCGCTGGCAATATTTACCTTTAAGCCTCTGGAACGGGAGAGGCCGAATAACCGGAGCCGTTAGACTCAGATCGTTAGCGGACTGGGTGTTTCAGACACCGCATTTAAAGATATCGAGGCCAGAGCATAACTTAAAAGGGTCACAATTGAAGGGAAATTTACGCAACCAGGTAGGTCTGTCGTACGAATCGCGGAGTATGGAGGCGCCTCAAACGGAGATCGTACATGATGGTTGCGATTATCTAGATGGATGTTCTAGAACAGAGTGGTAGACGTGGTGAGATGACGCCGGCATGTTATGTATAGATCCAATTACTCCAATGCGAACTCATTAAAGATCCCCAAACTCGCCTATATTAGCTTTATTAGATGGAGGCAATGTCTCACTGCCGACACGCTCAGACAATCAGAGCCTCGTGGCAATTAGGTCATACATTTCGAGGCCCTTACAGTAGTTAGTGCCTATGATGACCCGAACGAACGGTCTCCCGAGCAGATAATCTTATTTTCGGAACATTGAGATAGAGATCTAACAGCCAATAGTGTAGATTTCCAATAACTGCCTGCAGAATAGGGAATCATTGGCCACTGGTATGTAAACATCCGCGCCTACAAGGCATGCATATATATTACTATCCGCGTATTATATACGAACCCAATGGCATGGAATCGAACCCGGTTATCTACGTCATATAAATAACTTACATGATACGAAATGTGAGGTTAAAAATAGATATTCTAGCATCGTGGCTAAAATACAAACTTTGCCCCTATCTCCAGGGAGGTCCATCGCGAACAGATAATTTTATAACTTTCTGTTTTCTCCAAGGAACATAGTTTATTTCAGGCACATACCTTCCGTTTTCATGAAGTGAGATTTCAATCGATGAAAAGTATTTTCAGGCTCATGCAGGGAGTATCAGCCACGAGACGCCGAACGGCGTAACTAACAGAACAGTAAAACGCAATACTCATTCTTAAGGTGAGGGAATTCGAGATCTCGATATAGTTATTTCTATTCTAACTCCGCGAAAGAGTAGCCCCGAAATGCTTCCACGCGACCGAAAACATCGAAACGCCTTAAACTCAGGGGTAGTCAGGATCCGGATGATTCGCCCAAGTCCTCTCGGCCGCCCCAAAAGCCGTCAAGGAGTCCGCATTCGGCTCAAGCTCGAGCACGACAATCTCATTCTCCTCGTCGGCCTTAATCACGGTCCCCGGGAGGTACAACGACTGCTGCGGTCCTACAATCCAATACCGACCCAAGTTGAACCCATTCACCCAGACGTTTCCCTTGACACCATCTGGGACGGATAGAAACGTGTCTAGTGTCATGGGGTCAGATGCATTCCCGCCGTCAACGCGAAACGTGCCGCTGAAGAAGACAGGTGGCGATTCCGCTGCTATCGCTAATGCTTTAGACTCAGGCCTGATCTCTTGAGAGGCAGGAGGCGCATCAAGTGGCAGCGAGTAGATATCCCACCCAGAAACAACTTGCGAACCAACCGTGACATTCCCTACAATACCCTTATATGGGTCCTCGAGCGCGATGAATGTGCCAGATTCCCTCGACCAGTAGTCGACGCGACCAAGATTCTCAACTAGTAGCCGCAGCACATCGCCCGGCTGTAATGACAAACTAACTTCTGCCGGCTTCGCGTACGTGCTATCAATGACACCCTTTTTCGTGCCATTCACATACACAATAACGCGATCCCTGGCCCTATCCCCTGGCTGCAAAACCCCTTGCAGTGTCGTAGTAACCATATGCTCGTAGAGAACCAACCCATAAGCCTGGTCCAACTCCTCCATCGTAACCGGCGCCTCTCTCGCCGTCTTCTCCCCAAGAATATCCACATCAAACAGCGCACCCACCGGCGTTAACGTAAAATTTTGAATCTCGGCCAGTGGCACATTCGCCGGTGGCTCCGGTATGCTTCCCTCAGGGACATACTTCGCAATCGCATCCCTCAAAACATCGTACAACTCCGTCGTGCGTCCGCTCTCATCCAAGGGTGCGCCGTAATCATAGCTCGTAATAAAAGCAGCCGTATAATTCTTCCAAATCGCACCATTGCTAAACCCAAAATTACTGCCTCCATGAAACATATACAAGCTGATAGAACTACCCGCACCGAGCACGAAGTCGAGATCCTCGACATACTGACGGATCAGCGACGGGTTGCCCACCGCCGTAGTATGCGTATTCGCCGACCCCCAGAAGTCCGGGCCAGTGGTGTAGTACTCCCCATCGAGCAACGGCCCGAGCTCCGACTGATCCGTGATATACCGATCCCTCGCCGCAAACCCAGACCTGGGGTCCCCATCAATCGCCGCGAGCACACCCGGCACCTCCCCGCCCGCAAGCGTCCACTCGACGCCTCCATCATTAGTATACAACGGGACCTCGAAAACCCCCCTCAAAACATCCCTCAACGCACGTGTGTACCCATGATCGGTGCCATACGAACCATACTCATTCTCAACCTGCACCATAACCAACGGTCCCCCCCTCGTAACCTGCAACCGTCCCACCTCCCCCGCCAACCTGTCCAAATACCCCTCCGCAGCATCCATAAACGCCTTCCCCCGCGACCTAACCCTCATCCCGTGCACCCGACTCAACCAAGCCGGAAACCCACCCCACTCCCTCTCGCCACAAATATACGGGCCGGGTCTCAGCACCACACTCAACCCCTCCTCGCCCGCGATCTCAAAGAACCGCGCTATGTCATTCTCCCCTTGACCCCCTGTCCACACACCGGGGGTCGGTTCGAGAAGGTTCCAGTACACGTAGCTGAAGACGGTGTTCAGCCCCATCGCGCGCGCCTTGCGGAGCCGGTCTCGCCAGTAGGGCGGGGGGATGCGCTGGGGGTCGATTTGGCCGCCGATGAGGACGTGTGGGGCGCCGTGGAGGAGGAAGGAGGTGCGGTTGTATGTGAAGGCCGGGGCGGGGGCCGAGAGGGTTGGGGTGGGGGATACGGCCTGTGTTAGGGGCAGGAGGGGGAGGAGACATGTTAAGAGGGAGTGGTACCAATGCATTTCGTGGGTATATGTCGTCCTTCAAGTTGATGTAGGGGAAAAGATGGAATAGCCATCAAAACTCGAAGGTGAATATTACATTCTCGCCGGGTGGTCGACGCATAGCCGACATATTATACGAGCCGGCTAGGTAGGGACAAGCTCCATCGTGTTCCCCGCATTAGCTATCTAAGAAGCTTGATGGTTGAAAGAACGTTACATTCTGTTAAGAACCTGCTAGATACGAGATTCGCGGGAAAATAAGAGCGGTTATCTGGCTTAGTTCCAAAATCATTGTTGTATCGTAGATATCATGGGCTTGGCTAAACAGGGAAGGAATAAATTCAAGGTCAAAACCAACCTTGGAACTTTTTGGTTTTTGGGGGTTATGAAAAATGCCCCGCGCCTATTGAATTGTGCTATCCCCTGACCCTTCTAGATACTGGTAATCTACACATGCTATGGCAGGTTTAGGTGTCAGCTGTGTAACATAAGGGATAGTCTCTCTTAACCCCGCGGAGCCATTTTATTCATCCAGGGTTAGGGGTTAGGGTTACTACTTACTAATCCTTACTAACCCCAAGATACCAGACAACCCTGAAAGACAACCAAGATATTTCTAAAAATTTGGATTAAATCGCGATATACTCGCTAAACAGAATTTATAGATCTAATTGGCGGGAACGCAGCCCTTCTATTCACCCATTTTATATGCCTCGCGAATCCCAGCCCGTTAAGAGCTTCTATTCGGGCAACCTCGTCACATCGTGCAGTCTCGTACGAAACAACGTCATCAGCTATCATCATAAACAGGACCAGATTTTCTAGCCAACTAGGACGACACATCGAATATACGTTCGACGCCCTTCCACTCCCCCTTGGCTCTCTCTTCCCAGTAGCCTTCCTTACCAAGCTTCAACTTCCACAATTCCTCTCCATCAGGCGCCTCCGGTACCTTAACAAACCACTTCGGCTTGTATTGTTCGCCTGATTCCTCCAAATCTCTTCTCCTCGCGCGTTGCGCTTCTTCGAGTAGAACCTTCGACTCCTCAGCTTCGTCGAGTCTGCCCTCTTCCGCCAAGCGTTGGTCAGGACGTAATCGGGTATCCGTAGGCGGAAGCCGGCCCTTCTCAATCGGTGTTGTCTCGTTGAGTGTGGCGCTGAATGTGGTCAGGCCATAAGTATTTGGCGCGTTGGGAACAACTTGGCCAGCCTTCCATATTTCATTTTTAGTTGGTTTGCCGCCTTCCACGACGTAGAGTGACGTGGTCCAGTTGCCTGTGAGGCCAGCTCCCATTGAGGAGCCGCTTGCATCGCAGCAATCGACCTCGACCTCTTCGCTTCGACCGCCAAACATGCCCTTGGTTTTGAATTCAATGTTGGCCTTTGCCCCTGTAGAGTCGTTGGAAACCGTCATTATCCCGACCGGCTCAACGTACTTTTCACCCATGACGACATTTCGTAAAAACATGGTAGCCATATTCCATGAATAGAGTTCGTCGGTGCCATCTAGTAATCGTAGCGCTAGACGAACTCTTCCTTCGGTATTCAACTCTGCACTCTTGCCCCAGAACTTTTGAGACGGAGCAGGGCTCTGCGTCAATGACCAGGACGCCGCATCTGCATGCATAGCAAGTCGAACCGGTCGATGTGTGACCTTTTCAACTAAAAGCCTGAATCCTCCAGGCACTTCGCTTTCGGTTCGAAGCAATTCAAAAGTTTCACCTAATAGAGGATTGAAAGGTTTACGCATAGCGCGCTCCTTGATACGGTTGACGCTGAAGTGCGAAATGGCAAAGGCTGTGACAAGTAATAGACGGTCCTTCGGGGACTTTTGCTGCGATGCTTTGTCCAGAAGTTGAGCATATTCTAGCTGTTCTGCAACCCGCTGGAGAGCAGAGATGGGCTCATTGGAAGAAACCGGCATACTGATCGTGCTTAGATCCTTGCCTACGTTCTTGCGGAAGAAGGCGATCAGGCTTGGTGGAGGTACAGTGGCTGGAGGGATGGTCTTTCGGCGGTCGACCGCAATGTCAACGGGTAACGGATGCAAAGATTTAGGCCTTATAGGGAATAAAGCCGCGGCACCGCTGGCTCCGGCGGTATCTTCTTCCTCCTGTATGGTTGAGACGGAGGAAGAATCATCGATTGTAGCTTCGTCAGCTTCCGATCCATGGGAATCTTCGTCGCTCCCATGACGGTCAATCATCATGACTTGGGGCCTACTTTCCATCTCGCCACCCTCGGCATCAAAGAACTCATCAGTTGACGCCGTCGATTCAAAACTCTTCCTAGATGTAGCAGAAGCGGGGATTGGAATACGTCTTCTTTTACTATTAGCAAGTACCTTAGTAAACTCCGTAACAACCGAATCTAGATCGTTAAGAAGTGCCGTGCAGTGTTCATGCGTCTTATCACTTCCTTGTTCAGGGTTACTAGACTTTCGCATTCCATTCGGCTTCACTGCACCTACCGATCCCGGTGTGGGAACAGCCAATGCCGAAGAGAGGGGTGGCGTCATTGTATCTGGCGCTAGGGGTGAAGCACTCGGCTTGCGTTTCCAGAACGGGCGTTTATCTTGTGTTGCCGGCGCTGCTGGGGCAAAATAGCCGTCGCTATTCTCCGACATTGCCGGCGACGCTTGTGACAGGTGCGAACTCTCGGGGCGTGGCGGTTGTTTTTGTGCCGCCGTGTCCTTAACTAAACGGCGCAGAGCATCTCGCGTGCCAACAATGCGACTGACCAAGGTTTCGACTTGTTGCCATTCTCGGTCCTCTTCGTGGTTCATGTGAGATGGGTTGGGATTGGGTTGCGACGGAGTAGCTACGGTAAGTTGTTCAGGAGCAGACTCCTCGTGCACCGGGTCCAAACCCCTTGCGATCCTGCTAGCCTTTTCTAAAGCGTGCGCCCATTCGTTGAATTCCTTGGCACTGGCCGCTCGTAGATGCCAGATCTCAGCACCGGAATCAATGTTTATCTCTCTCCTCCGTTCGTCTGCGGCGATTGCCGCAAGACTAAGCGGAATTGCGCCTCTAAGTGCAGAGGATTGCCTATTGTGATAATATGACATCGTACAGGATGAATAGTCCAGGGAAAAGAATCTACGGGCATAACCCTGGCCCTTCTTCCTCCTTCTTTTTAGAAGAATGCCCGTATATGTAGACGAAGTTACCGTTCCGTCACTACGAGCACTTATCGATTTGGCCCGTTGACCTCGGCCGGTATGATTTGGTAGGCTCTCGGTAGAATCGGCTGCAGTGATCCCTTGACTTGGACTATGCTTTCCTAGACTAGTCCTGCTCGAGTTTGAATGGGAGCCGCCTTGGAGATTTGGAAGATAGTGGGCTCCCTGTGGTGGAGCGCCGGTAGGATAGGTAAGGAGCACAAATGTTGCCGTCTTGGAGGTTTGTTTCGAGAAGGTGTTGTCGAATATTAAACCGTACATTCCTCCATGGGACTTCAGGACGTCCCATGTTCCCATAGATACTTTGTCTGCTTCGCATTTGCCGAGCCATTTTATAGGAATGAACCCCTTATTGGCTAGTTGTTCTTGTGCAGTACTAGCATCTTTCTTGCCAAAGCCTTTCTTCCCTTGACTTCCACTACCATCGACATGTTCAACCGAGGCGTTCAAGCTGTCCAAGGTTGAGCTATTATTCGTTGCGCCGGAGCCGGGGTGTTTTACGATGCCGAAGTTACTAATAAAACGCATCGGAGTTAGTATCTTGATCAATTGTACCAGTAGTTGGGTGATTTGGAAAAAGGACATTCAACTCACATTGACTTCTTATGGGGCTGGACACTCCACGAGATCGTTTGGCCTTCGTCAACTTTGACCCATCGCACAATATAGGACTGTTTGGATTAATGTCAGCTCTTTACGATTGTAGAATACCTCCCTATAACAGAACGAACATACCTTGCTGTGAATTTCTAGCTGCTCAATTCCAGCCATTTTTAAAGTTAGTAGTAATTGGTGGTGACTAGTAAGTGAATTACTCCCAGTTTATCTGCAACATTGCCATTTATTAGGAAAAAGGAATGAGGAAGAAGTTGTGGTTATATTGTGTTGAGGCAGTGAAGTAATCTGTCTGCCTGTTCTTCCTGCTGTAAGATAGCTGGATCCGACCCAGCCACACAACAAGAACAGCGGTGGTTGGCAGATGGCAATTGGCAGTTGGCGGTGGGAATCAGGCGTGATTCGATGCTCACCTCAACTTTTTATGTCGTTGCCAATCTTGGTTCCGCCCAATTGTGAATGGGAAAAAGATGAGGTTTAACCATTCACTTGGTAAATGTGGAAAGAATCCATGTACATTTGTCATTCATACGTACTACGTATCCATCCGAACCACGAAATACGGAAGTAACGGGCGCGCCTTATCAGTACAAGCTACGCACCTGCCTACCTCCCACGGGTTACGTAGCTACCTGCGCATTGGCCAACATTGAATTTACGGTGGAGTTCTTCACAAGCTGACAGGCTAGGCTGACAGCTGTGGCGCAGTAATCCACTAGGTTAAAGGTTAAGTGGGATTACCTAATTGTTCAAGCCCCGTAAGTCTACCCCTATTTTCAATATAGATGAGCCAAGTTAGTTTATGAGTATAGATGTATTCAAATAAGGATTGTCTTTTATAGCATGAAAGATACTAGAAGTGTAGTGCTTTGAGGCCAGCGGCATCAATTCTGCTTGTTGTTTTGAATGACTGTGACAAACTAACATATTAGTCAAATTTTATATCGTGCCCGAAAATATAATATACCAATCACGATATTTGCATTTGAACATTTTTCAAGATATCACAACCTAGAGTGCAACACTCGCTCAAATTATGGAAATTCTAGGTCGTGGACACGTAAATATATAGAATACCTCCAATCACTAATTCTTAGAGCTAATAATCATGAATTCCTAGGTAAAGAATATCATCTTCGTTATGAAACTTATTGATATTTTTATCATTATATGCCTAGTTCATGATTCAACGATCTTCGATACAATATCTCTAGAAGCAACTTACGATGACTAACAATGAACTCTATTACGATGGAAAGCCTCGAGCAAGCAAGGTGGATTAAAGACATGTAAAATGTGACAATATATCAGTGAATAAATAAGCTAGCTTCAAGGGGATATCATGTTCACAGATGGCAGGTACACATGGCAGGTACACCCGAGTAAAACTATTTAACACCATATGCTGGCAGTCATTTTCTTCGTCCAAAGACAAACCTTTTTTTTAATTTCACATCTCGAGTCTAGGTACCACCACAAAAATCCACAAACCATCAGTCCCTCCACAATACCAACAAGGAATCACGAAAATGTGCAGTGGACACGAGAGGATCAAAGGTTGCAGCATCTGCAACGAGATTGTCTACCGGAAGACATTCATCCCCACGACTATGAGATGCCAAATCGCGAAGAAATACGACATCTCAAGCATGCATTGTCCGGTTGGTATTACCTATGGATCGCCCCGGTTCAAGAGCGTTCATGAATGCAACCGGTGCTATTCAAGAAGGCAGGATAGCCATTATTCTGATCGATACAGGGACAAATAGATGGCTACCTCATCCCTAGATTCTCGCTGTTAGGACATAGGGAATATCAACGTCTCATGCAAACAGCAGAATCCGTAGCCATCAGAACCGTCACTTGATATGGCCATACAAACCTTCGGCAACCAAAACGGCACGCATATCTTTTGCTTTCCTGTTGATTTATACCTTTCCTATACCCCGAAGAGACCAACCATCCAGGGCACAAACACCGATCCATAAGGCAAAGCTTCTATTTTCGGTGGACAAAATCACCAACACCTGCCTTTCCCAACGCACAGTCTACCAAGCACATTCATCAACACAGCACTCATCTTCTAAGGTACCTACCTATCCCCAACACTCTCCCAAACGAAACAAAATAAAACTAACGAATCCCCTACCAGAACCACCGACAAGAAACCCGCCAAAATGTGTTACGGCCAGATCATCATGGCCTACTGCTGCGCCTGCATGTGCGTCATCGACAGCATGACAATATACTGGCGGCAAGACGACTGCGGTCCAGGAGAAGCCTATCCCGGCGGCCCATGTACGCTTCCGGTTTCCGGATACATGAGAGCCGATACACTATACACCGACGAGTGTCCGGCCTGCTGGACTCGGCCACAAGACGGTCCTGATTCTGAGTAAAGACGTGTATAGTACGCTACACGCAAGAATATGTGGTCATGATTCACGCCCATATTTAATAAGTACTAGGTATGTTTAGAACGAGGGACACTGTGCTATCCAGGGAACCGTGACTAATCGTATTGTTTATCGGACAGGATGATGGGAGTTGGATGCCGGGCGATATTTTCTCTTTTCTCTTGAGAGGATCTTTTGGTTCCTCTGATAATTGGTCACTTGGTTTTTCGAGCAACAATTTCTTTTTCTCTGGGTGCTGTACTTTGGGTGGTGATAGACCTTAGTCGATGGGACGGTGCTGCAACAATAGAGCCCGAATCAACCTAGACACGTTCCGCTTGCCATCTTCTCTGGCGTTGGAGTGGTACCTTGCCGTATAATCATTGTCTCCCAAGGAATCTCGTGGATGGTCGATGGTAGTTGAGCCGTCGATTCAGTATTATCTCGACGAGCTTCGTATATATTGTGCCATGCGCCCATTGAGTTATTAGTGAAAGGGCAAAACGGGAATGAGTTGTCACTAACCGTAAAATGACATGTATTACGGGCATATCAAGATGCTTACCCATATTTCCAGGACTTAAAGAGCCTCGCTCCAATTTGCGAAGGTTATCATCGCGAATATTTCGAGGCTGAATCGAACACCTCAGCTACGGACATTAAGTAAGCTAGATTTTCGATCATTATTGGCTTAATAATCCTCAGCAGCTGCTTGCGTGAAGTACGCCACTCACGTGTAGTCGAAATAAGCCCTCCTAGCAGCTTAGGTAATTCATATCTGAAGGTGATCGCTTAGAAATCTTTCAGCCATGTGCCATGGACAGATCTTCTGGGGCTGCGTGCTGTAGGTTTTGGGAATATCTTTAATCCTTCGTTCTCGCGACTTATCTTCTAACTAAGACATGAATCCTCCTTGATCCTCTCGACGACCGACCAACGACCGTACCAATATCCACATCGCAGCGGTTAGTCTCAGATAACCAAAGCTAGTGGCGCTGGCATAGCGTTGCTACCCCGATATATAAATCCCAAATACTGCGTACCCCAGCCGAACCTCAGGAGAAAATGCGACAACGGCTTCGTCTTGCCCCCTCAAGCTGCTACCTGCTCCCGCGAATCGCCGAACTAACGGTCGGGAATGAACACATTCGATTCTAGAAATACGTTTGAGTTTAGGTGTATATAGTCTACGTCTACAATCGCCGACATACCTGGCAAGATCACGAAATTGTGGCATGTGTAAAAAAGATGGAGTGTTAATGCGTGGACTGCAAGATAGATACATGATACATATCACACAAATACTCAATCAGTTCACCGAAACAGCATCGACATATTGCAATAAAAACCTCGATTTATTTCATTTTCTGGTCTATAAAGTAGGAGGACCTTGGGAGTTGCAAGTAGTAGGCCTTCGCACTTTACCTCTTAATTCGACCACATACCTATCCGAGGCCGAATGCAATCATCAGATTTTTCGTAACTCAACGCAACTCAACGCAGCCTAGCCCGCCAACTAGAACGCCCTTGATAATACACGCGGCTCGAAAGCAATGCTTTTGTGTCTCGGCTACCCGCTTATCTTCTCATCTGCTGCATCTTGCTGATCTCACTGTTGAATCTGAGCTTGAAGCCGTTGCACAAAGCGGTCATGTTTGGGTACTGGTTACTCTTCATCTCGAAGGCATGGGGCACCACTTTCACATCCCACATGTTGATGGGTGAGGACTTGCTAGCCTTGAAGCAAAGGTAGAAATACCCAGCGCGTTTAGGGTTGATGCAACACAAGTAGATCGAACGATTAGGGTTGGCGTCTGAGTATGAAGCTAACCATTTTTCTGTTATCAGGGTTAGTATTGTGTCGATTTCTGAAATACTTCGTGAGGGTACGAATACTTACCGGAGTCAGCCACGCTGCCTTTCTTGAACTTTTCGTGACCCATCATCTCGTCAACCTTCTTAGCCATTGCCTTGACGTGTTCCACAATGAGTTCATCCAAATCTGTGTACGTATATTTGCCACCGATACGAAGCGTTTTCCCAACAGAGAACTCGGTCTCTTTCTGAAGTTCAAGAACGTCGATGTGTTGATAGACACCATCTGCGACCTTCCATGTTACAGTGAGATGGTCATTTCCTTTTGAGGATGGTCGAATAACGACATCGCCAGAAGATTGGGAACCTAGGAATTCCTCGGCCTGCGTAGAGTTGAACGGCTTAAACAACGGGTGCTTGATGACTCGTTGGGTGCGACCAGTAATCTTGTCCTTCTCGCGCAAGGCTTCTTTATCGTCATCTTCAAGTCTGAAATCCCAAGTCCCACGGTCGTGATCATTGTGCTTTTTAAAAGGTCGCCGCAACGCATCCTCACGCAAAGTAAGCTTTGCCAAGAATTCTTTGCGGTTGAGATCCATGATCTTGGCTTGAACAGTCTGGTTGACATGGATAACATCCCTGATAGACATGTTGCTTCTGTGGCTAACCTCATGGGCCTCGATCCGGCCCTCGATGCCACAATCAAGCTTGGCGATGGCAAAGTCATCTTTGACGAGTCGCAGGTTAACCGAGATAATCATACCTTCCGTAAGAGAGTCCTTAGTCTCGCCCGTGAACATTGTGAATATCTGGTCGGAATTCAAGGTAGAATAAGGATGACGAAGCTCTTCGTATGGTACTTGCAGCTCCGCTCTAATCGTCTCCAGAGTGGCGCGCTTTCTTTGATTATATCTCGACTCCAGCTGCTCAGCATATTCTTCCAAGATAAGCTCGTTGACTTTCTCCTGCTCATCATCTTTAAAGAGCTTACGGACCACGGCACCGGCGCCATTTTCGTCAATCTCGGCTTTAACATCTTCTTCGTCCAGCTCTAGGGCGTCTCCTGCCATTTTACGACCAAGCTCATAATCCTCAGGGTGCACACGCGTGTTGTCTAGTGGCTCCGATGTGGGATTTGTGGCATCGTATTCAATGTAAAGGAAACTAGCGCAATTATTCCATACTCGAGGGCCGACAACTGGCAACTTGTTGTTATCCGGATCGCCGACAAGTTCGTCTCTCGAAGTAACCACTCCACCATTGCTGTTGATGGCCTTGATAACGCTGGTAGCCTTACGAGGACCTAAACCAGCAATGTAAGGGAGTAGATTGGCTGTGTACGCGTCATTGACAGCTTCGTTAATGTCGACACCGCAGAGATTCACCATGTCTACCATCGATGTCTCTAGATGTTTTAGTAATTTCTCCTGTGGGAGAAGGTGTTGGCAAGGATTAAATAGTAAAGAGGTGATGTCTTTTCCGAGAGCTGCGTACTCTTTCATCGGATTTTGGAGATATCTCGCTAAAGCAACACAGTACCGTGTGTTAGAATTCAATGTCGGGTGGTCAACCTGTGCTCGAGGACTGTCTTTGTAAAGTCTTGCGACTTCATCGTTGACAACCACAACCTCTAACAGCTCGCTGGTGTAATTGCGCTCGTTCTGCGTATGGAACTCAGGACCTGTAAGATTCTTTTCATTGACGATGCTCTCCACGTCACGAACCAATCGATGGGTGTCTGTAGAAAAGCCGCTGACCCCGATCACGTCTGGGTTTCTTCTCTCGATCACGTCGACGAATGCCTTGCGTTGCGTCTCATCACGAGCAAGATTTCCAAATTTTCCGTGGTCGACGCACCGCCCATCCTCGTCAAACCATACCCAAAATACTGGGTCTCGAGCCGGATCACCCATGCCGTTTGACAAGGCAAGGACACGGGGTGCTGTTCCCAAGACCATGCCCTTAGGCTTGTAGGGTGCTTGATCAAGCCTCTTGGAGTATTCTTCACGGCAGAGTTTTAGGAGCTCTTCTTGGCAGGCCGTTCGTAACGAATCTTTGACTCCCTTAGCTATCACCCTCTCAAGCTTGGTGAAAGCCAGATCTAGCACCTTTTTACGCTCTTCGTTCCACGCATCTGCAAGCTCGCTATAGTCATCCGAGATGAATTCGCCCTGTAATTGGCGTCGAAAGTCCTTTTCGTTCTGAAGTCGAAGCTTGACCTCAATAAGGCCTTCTTCCTCGGCCTTCATCATCTTTAGGAAAAGTTCAGGTCGGCGGGCGAGGTCGCCAATCGTCTGGTTGATAAGGTATTTGATCTCGTAGTATGGATGCGAATCGTCTATTCTCCGAAGTCCTTTCTCCGTACGGTAACAGCTAACTTCACCTCCCATGTAGAAGGCCTGTCTGAAGTGTTTTCGCATTCTTGGGCTTACAAATAGCTCCTCGGCGTACATATGTCTCGCCTGAGACAAGACCTGGTCGCCAGTTGGGAAATCGCTGTCAGTGAGACTATCCGCAAGATCAATCGGCAAGCTTGGCTCGTCGTTCGACATCACTTTCTGGCCTTCGCGAAGAGCGTTTTGTGCCAGCTGATCAGGGGAAATGCCCAATGCTTTCACAAACTTGTAAACGTTGCTCCCGCGGATCCGCTCAAATATGGATGATTTTGCGCCAGGCCGTTTCTTTCCTTTGGTGACTCCATTAATCGTTGCGATATCCTTGAGCTGTGCCGAATATTGGAAGTTGATATAATCCTGCATATCTTGAAGCTCCTCCATCGTAATCGCTCGACCGAGCATCTCGGGGATCATATCATCAGTCACGCGCGCGACCGCCTTCAGATTATCGTAAGTCTTCTCGAGTACGCTTCGCTTCTCAAATAAGGACCTATATTTGATATCCAATTCGTGGATCCGCCAGAGGTCATCCTGTGTGAGTAGCTTCTCTGCCTCGATAATGTACTCTGGCGCTTCAGGATCATTGCGGTGTTCGGGATTCCTGACTTTCCGAGCATCGATGAGGTAGTCCTTACGGTGCTGGAAGATATAGGGCACTTCAAGACCTTCGAGAACGAAGTATTCGAGCACCTTGCCAACGGACTTTTGAAAGGGGCCGTGCATGTCGCTAGAAAGTTGTTTCTTCGGCCACATTAAATCCGCGATCCATTGCATCTCTTCCTTCAACTGTTCGCCCTGGATACTAAAGTGTTCGAAAGGTTTACGGTCAAGTTGGAATCGTTCGGGTTCGTCTGTGAAACGAATGGCGTTGTCTTCATCAGTTAGAAGTTTTTCTGCCAACTGCGATGGCTCGAAGACATCCTTAAGCTCGAGAGTTTGCTCCTCTCGTTGTCGCTCATCCTCTTCTTCTTCCTCATCTAAAGCCCATTGGTAATCTTCTCCGTTTCCGAAGATGGCTTCCATATCTTCCAGGGCGTCCTTATCAAGACCAGCGCGGTCGACGATGCGTCCGGCGATACCCTTATCTCGTGGACGAGCAACTTCCATATCTTCCATCTGGCGTTGACGCTCATCCTCGTCCTCGGGGTCATCTTCAATGATAAAGTCGGCGAATTCGTCGGCGGCAGCACGGTGACTAGGACGCGCATACGGTCGATCGTCAACGGGTTCTTCATCTTCATCGGAAAATATTTCATCAAGGCCACGTCGTTCGTTCCCACGGGCATCCTCTTCGCGATGTCCACGCTTAAGTCTCTTGTAACCCTATCTAGACGTTAGAAGCGAGGATTGCGTCGTGATCAATGCTGGGTCATACCTGTGATGGTTGCTTGCGTTCCCATTCGGGAGCATTCTCGCCTATCAAATCAAGATCTTCTTCGTCTAATTGAGCTTCTTCTTCACGTTCCTGTCTTCGCTTGCGCTTGCGCCGCTTGCGTCGCTCATCTTCATCCTCGACCATATCTTCATCTTCGTCATCTTCGTCGACGATAAAGCCTTCACGGATCTAGTCGACAACACATGATTAGCCATCATTGACGCACATTAATTAATACGCAGCGTTGAATAAGAGAGAACGCGAATGACGCAACTTACCTTTCTGGCTTCTTCTTCATCGTCATCATCATCATCCTCCTCGCTCGAATCATCCATGTCCTGATCTCGGGTTCTAGCTCGAGCTCGAGCTTCACCGGTCTCCTCGTCGAATGATTCATCATCTTCTTCATCATCCAACTCAGCCTCCCCTACAATTAGATCTCTCATGGAGGTACTCATATTGGCGAGGCGCGTTATGGAAGAGAACGGTGTATGGTTCTACATTCAACGGGCGAGAAGAGAAGTTGCGATGCGCGAAGTTCAATTGTTGTAATTCGTAGGGATCGTGAAAAGAGGATTATTCCATGAAAATGGAGGTTATAAATGCGGTGGTAGATGAAAGGAGGAGAAATATTAAAAACAAAGTAGGAAGATTGAGGAAAGAGCAAATGTTGAGATTCCCTTAACCTTAGGAAGCTACCTAGTCAGCTAGTGATGGAAAGTTAGAATTTTGAATCGCGTTAATCAAATAGGTACCTAGCCAGCCTCGCGATTGGAGTGGTTGCTAGGTGCTAAGCCTCGATTGGACAAGGGTCAAAGCGAGCCACAAGTGGCTAGGGTGGTGGGGGTTTTCGCCTCCATTCTGAGATTTGAACTTTATTTACGACTTATATAAGCTAGATTTTGGTCACGCCTGCGGCATGCCGAGAAAGTGCACCTAATACATACTAGGTACCTACATTTATGGAGGTACCTAGGTATTTTATAAGCACGCTTTACTACACTGCAACTTGGAATAAATTCATCATTAGCACAAGTGCAAAATACCTAGTAGATACGACACACTTCCGCCCTTCCTATCGATTCGGTATTTCCCAAGAATTAGGCTCTCAAAACTCATAAAATCTCATAGATTTATACACTCTATCCAGATTCTTCCAACACTTAATCACCTAATAGGTAAATCTACGATGCTAGGTACATGACTAGACCCTACACAGGTGCTTTTAGATCGACATGTTCTACCGAGCCGCGTTGCATATAGTATGATTACCTATACATGCCTAGATGCTAAAGACTAATATTCCAGCCTATCATAGCTAGTACTTAATATGATACATCAGAGTCGTCTGCAAGGCTCTAACTTTAGACAGGGGCCATAGCAGACCTATCTAGAGCTTCAGGGGGGTAAGTAAATGGACGTGTGCTTTAGGTTAGGAGGATGCATTAGTCCCCAAGAATCTCGTAAAGGATTGATGAAAAAGGATTCCTATTTCCAATTGATCATTTGATTTTCATCCGGCGAACGTATGGCCATAGGGGGGATTTACAATGTGTGAGATAAAAAGGGGGGGAAGCAAGAAACATGCAACCTACACCAAATATCATTTCACAGTTTTAGATACATGAATCGCGATATTTGATATCTTATTTATTATGTAGGTTATATTTTACCCTTCGGACTACATATTAGCCAATTGCTGTTTCGCATCAATGATACCTATGGCATTAGGTATGTTTATCGAACATTGAATGTATGTAGAGTATACGGATACCTAAATCTGGATGTTGCAATTGCAGCATGCTTTTGCTGGTGCATTATTGTACCTTCCCGCTCCTATCCACACTGAGCCCCGCGGTCTCCGCCAGCCTTGGTACCTATTAAGTAACTTATACATTTCCGTTACTGTAATTGCAACTAGATTTTACTAGATTTTATTGTATCGTTTACATCAAAGCTAAAGCTTCTAGTGGAACATTGAAACATGGAAAGCACTTGAGAAGTTGAGCTTTCGAGCAAATCGTAACCAACTTCTTCAACCCTTCCACTTATATCACGTCTGTAAACGCTTTGAACTAGGCATAACGATGTTGTTTCATATCTTGAAAACCCCCATGTAGTATCATTCCTCTCACATTCTCTGTCTTTTTTGCAAAATAATTGATCGCCACTTTGCGATTCGTTCCTTCAAATGTAAGACACTCCCAGGATTAGGTATACCACCAGTCATCCTCGGATAGTTCAATTTCAATATTGTCCGCAGCTTTTTGTATTATATGCAATCATAACCAGAAACTCTGGAGCCTATCGCCTTGTCTGTCGACAATCTTTAACTACTTATAGACTCTATTGATTTCACTGCATACGCCTGCATGTAAGAAGAGACCAAATCGAACTCTCGGCCGATTAATAACCCAACTTGTCTTGTTAGACATAAATTGATCTCCGGTACCGTGACGCTCGAGCATTCACTTATCAACTTGATAGGTGAGCATTTTAAAAATAATTAATAATTGCTCAGGTTCTTTTATTTTCTTTGCTTTTTAAAAAGGGGTAGTTTCTACATAGTATCAACTCACACGTTCTTCTACTCGCTTTGACATTTTCATTTAACCAAGTTGGTACAATATATATCCACGAGCGGACAAAGTTGCTAGTTCATTGGTAGGAATATAAGCAAACTTGATCCAATCGAGATTGCTTCCATTCTCTAAAACCGTCCTCAATACGGGTCTACACTTGACAAGAAGTTCAATATTGGCCAATGACAACTTATTGCACCTCTGACACCCTCCAAGTTAAATATCCCTATGTACAGTATATGTACATTGATTGAGGATTATTACATAAAGTACTTGCGGTGTACAGCAGTTACCCCGATTATTGTATTACGAATTACCAATTACATTGTGAGAAAGCGCCATCCCAGTCTATCCCAGCCCATCTCAGGGGTCCCACCACCTGGAACTAAAGCACCCTGAGCACCCAGTGCACCCAGTTAACCCAATTAACAACTAACGACTATTGCTTTGCTACATCCATACTCCTGCATTCCTCCTGCATCTTTCTGCACTTCTCTTCCACAACCTTTACCTGACCATTTAATTTACTAGGTACTAAATCAAAACAGTTGGCGGCTTTTTATAGTCGTTACGTACCTATTAACACTCCTCGGTATATCTCACAATAAGCACATGGTTGTACGATTGTCACCATCGCTTCTGTAAAGGCAGAAACAGAAACAGATACGAGTTTCTTCGTCGAAATCTACAGTCATCCCATTTTCCGAATCCGAACTTGGATCTTTTCGGGGTCCGTGAGGGGCATAGACCTAAGAGATATTAAACGCCCAAACGCTCTAACCTCTAACAATTCAACACCCTAACACTTTAACGCCCCGACCAACATCCAAGTAAATCCATTCCAATACGTAGGCGCCTTGCTGGTGGACATGCAAATCGCCTTCCTATCTCCAATCCGCTCCAGCTTCAGACTACTCTAAAAGCATCCTGCATAGTGTGCGAGTCACCATTTCTCGATCTCGAATCCTAGACATTCCCCGAGTACCTGCAGGATTGCCAATCGCCCAACATGACCGACGCATTCGCCCCGCGCTCGATGAAGCGCAAGAATGTCAAGGGCCTAGCTCTGACTCCCGCCGCCCCGAAGCAATCGCCGGCCTCTAACAACAATGATCAACAAGCTGGTTGGGGTTTTGGTGGATCGAGAGCTGAGGAAGCGGGCCAAGATGCTCAGCTTGAGATCGGAATAGAGTTCAACCTAGACCTTCGACAGGAAGATATTGAGATCGTAAAAGAACTTGGTTCGGGAAATGGAGGTACAGTCAGTAAGGTGAAGCACTTACCAACCGGAACTACGATGGCTAGAAAGGTAATATTTCAGATCGGCATGTCTCAGGTCTCAGGTCTCACAACTAATCGTAACTTAGGTCATTCACGTCGAGGCCAAGAAAGAGTTGCGAAAGCGAATTGTGCGCGAACTCCAGATTATGCACGGCTGTCACTCCGACTACATCGTCACCTTCTACGGCGCGTTCCTAAATGATCATAATGATGTAATAATGTGTATGGAGTATATGGACGTTGGGTAAGTGGGGTTAAGTGAAAAGCACAAGAAAGATGCGAACCTAACAAGAGTCCGATAGATCTCTCGATAGGGTCTCGCGCCATTTCGGTCCGATCCGTGTTGACGTGCTTGGCAAGATCGCGGAAGCCACATTAGGAGGTTTAACCTATCTATACTCGAAGCTACACATCATGCATCGAGACATCAAACCCTCTAATATCCTTGTAAACTCCAGGGGACATATTAAGCTCTGCGACTTTGGCGTTTCAGGAGAGCTCGTCAACTCCATCGCCGACACCTTCGTTGGCACCTCTACGTATATGGCCCCCGAAAGGATCCAAGGTGAGAAATATACTGTTAAGTCCGATGTGTGGAGTTTTGGTCTCAGCATAATGGAGCTTGCTATTGGCAAGTTTCCTTTTGCGAGCGAGCAGCTATCGGATGGCGACGGCGCGCCTGCCGGTATCTTGGACCTTCTTCAACAGATCGTGCATGAGCCAGCCCCGAGACTTCCAAAAAGTGATGCTTTCCCGTCGATCCTGGAAGACATGGTCCAGAAATGCCTGTCAAAAAATCCTGAAGAGCGCCCGACGCCCCAGGAACTCTGGGTGAGCAAGGATTCTCCAAATAAGATAAAAGGCAACAAATGCTAACAGTACGTAGGATCGAGATCCATTTGTACAGGCTGCAAAACGGACACCTGTAGATTTAAGGGACTGGGCCGTAGGGCTTATGGAGAAAGACAATCGCAAGTCACATTTAGTCCCCCAACTTTCACCGGCTACTCGGGACCTCTTACGGTCCAGCGAGTCCCCCACCTATCAGAATGACCACAATCCCGCCTACACCCCAACGTCTGGCGAGATCCCAATCGCGGGCGCTATTGCTTCACCAAGAGAACCAGGCCACGCGCAAAACCGGTCGCCTACAAGGAACGGCGTAGGAAGCCTAGGCCGGGCAGCCGGCTCCATCGTACATCCAGGACTTGGCCAACGAGCAGCAACATCCGGGTCGATTCCTAAGATCACGACTGCGGACCTCTCTCAGCCGGCCAGTGCTACTTTAGGAACATCATTCACTCTACCCGTTAGACCCGCACCCCCCGGCGGTCCGCTACCACCCCCTCCCCCAAGAAAGGAGACGCCCGATGAGCAGCGGGGAGGAGGTAGGCGACAAGCGACGTTTGGTCCCCCGTCAAATGGCGCATACGGAAATGCAGGATATCCATCACGATAAATAGGTACTATATATCACACCGATCACAACGGCCATTTTGTCACCGTATAAGCTACGGCAAGTTCGTCTAATTTTGAGCATCTTGGTTCTAGTTATACTAGCGAATGTCAACTATTAGCGCCTGCGCCGCCTAGCGCAACGTCACGCCGAACTTTTTTGCCCCAGATATATTACAGCCTTGCATCTCCCCCACGTCCCACGGCGGCAATGCCTTTGGTAGAGAGAACATGTCAGACACGTTTTTTTGGTGGGGAAGAGGACAGATGGGAACCGAAAAGAGCGATCTTGAGTTTAGAGGAGAGAATTACAACCGTTATATACTACTCGTAGTTGGCGATCTGTGGTCATCTTCGTCGGACTAGGTACAAATGTGACAAGAATCCGCATGAGAATCTGAGATCATTGTTGGTGTGACTGGGTGATGTTTGATTGATACTCGTGAGATCTATGTGCCGTATTTTCATGTTGCCTTTATAAAAGGGTAACGATTCAAGTTGACACGAAGTATCTCGATCTTGACTTCACACATACTACCAGGTAAATGTGGTTTCAAGTGTAGATGCCTACACTATTCATTTGCCCCCCACATCCCATAGGTATAAAAAAACGACAGCGATGCCGCACCTGGGATTCTCTATGTGTATAAACCCCTTCTCCTCATAATTGTTAAGACACCTATCTTTCTATACATACCTACTCATAACATCATTGAGGTATCTCCCTCCCCACGAATCCACGATCTAACACGTGAACCAGCTCATCTAGCCGCTCAATCACCAAGTCCGTGTGCTCGTGATCAGCCAGGTGGCGGTTCACGTCGTTGACGAGCAATACGGTAGCCGCGCCCGCGCGTCGCCCCGCCGTCATGTCGTCGATTGAGTCGCCGACCACTTCCACAGCGTCAGCGTTTGCCTAGATACTCGTGTTCCCCTATCCCAGAAAGTGGTTTTAAGGGGCTAGCATGAAACGTCTTGGGAGTGAAGTTCCTGCCACTGAGATAGGCTATTCGGGGAAGGAAAAAAAAGGGGGGAGTTAACTAGAAAGGCGAACATACTAATCAACCCCGACGCATCCCCAACCTCGCCCCTCCCCAGCGCACCCTCCTTCTCTCCCTCCCCGCTCCGCACACTCTCCTCACACACAACCTCTCTTACCGCCCTCTCATCCCCCTCCCCCTCAACCCGTCTCGTAAGCCCCCAGCTCCGCGCAATAAACAGCAACCCCGCCGGATCCGGCTTCGGCGGACGGAAATCCCGCGTCACCACAGGGTGGAAAACGCTTCCCGCCAGGAACTTCGTGAGCAGGTGCGTGACGGGCTGTTCGAAGTTGCGCGTGCAGATGCCCTTGCGAATGTTGCGGCCGTCGAGGTACGTCATGAGTTCGGTGAGCCCCGGCTGGGCTACCTGCTGTGTCATGGACACGCGCTCGATGGCGCGGATGGATTCCATGGCGGATTCCCGCTGGGAAGGGGTGGGGAGCGCGTATATGTGCTCGAGGATGTCGACGCTTTTGGGGATTTGTAGGACGTGCCGCATTTGTGTGAACATGTGGTTTTGGGGTTGGCTGGGGGGTGTTAGTGAGATGTCTGGTCTTTGACGTTCTCGGGGAGGTTATGAGAGCTCGTATGAGAAGTTTGATGGGATTGGGTCTTGGAAGCTTTTAGTAGTCTCGGAATAGTCATCGGAACAAGACTCATGGTGAGTCTCATATACCCAAATTCAGACTTGCCAGACTCCCTTCCTTTTTATAATAGAAAAATGTTCCCATTTTATAACTTCATTTAAACTTACCATAAAGTTCCATCTACGTCGAATATTACGCCCTTTAATTTAGGTAAGTCATGGTGTTCCGCCGTTGCTCCCTTAAGTGGCGCAAACCGCTTCGGAAAAGGTTGAGTCATGGTGGAGAGGAACCTACGCATAATAGGTAAGCTTCAGAAACCGAATATATAAGAAATTCTCATTACAGACACTTGAGTCTCGTATGAGAAGAGATGATGTTTCTATTAAATATAATATCGAGGAAAGTAGGAGTCATTTTAAGTTTATATTATAGTATGACCTAAGGTTAGCTGGTATACCTCCGCTGCTTCACAATCGGTACTTGGCGGGATGTACCTTTCCGGAGGTGGGATGGAGGTAATGTGGCTCGTGCACGCGGGACGTTAGCGCCTTATTCAACAGCTCCATGCCCGGAAGCTTGTTCATCTGGACACCTAAGCTCCAGTTATCCCTCGTTATCGAACTGCAACAGCGACCCATCGAGTAGCTATTAATAAATCCTACAACCTCACGTCTTACTTCTAGAGTTCTCATCTTATTCTTGTTACTCCTAAACCACTTTCAGAGCGAGATTCACGAATTACCAGACACTCAAATCCTCTCAATACCACCGTAAGCCAAACCAAAATGGCTGATGACGCAAAGGCCGAAGCGGCCAAAAAGCTGGCTGAAAACAAGAAGAAGGTACGGATTAATTCTGCAAATTCAAAGCTCCTTGTGGTTTTCAATTGGATACTAAACCTCAAATTTCGCAGTTCGAGGAACGGAGGAAGCAAATGAAGAAAGGAGGGGGGTCGAAGCAAAAGAAAGATAAAGACAAGGAAGACACCCCCGCTACAGAACCAAAACCTGAATCGAGCACGGCCGATGAGCCAGCTGTCGAAGATGCCTCCGCGGAACCACCAACCTCCCCCTCAGGTTCAAATACGGCTACTCTTTCGCAACAGTCGAAACTTCGCTCCTCGTCCTTCCGTGCTGGTACCGTATCACCAACCGGATTCCCCCTAAGCCCCGAAGGCGAAACGGCACCCGACATATATCGCAAACAAGTTGCACGTATAGAAGATCTGGAAAAAGAAAACAAGAGACTTGCTAAAGAGGCTGGTGACTCGGAAAAGCGATGGCAGAAGGCCGAGGAGGAGTTGGCTGATCTGCGGGAAGCCGATAGAGACGGTTCAGACAGCCAAGTCGAGAAATTAGTACGGAGAGCCTAATAATTAGTTACTATTTGTATTACGAGATATGCTAACTATCATTCTAGAAATCCGAAATCGCAGCCCTACAACGCCAGAACTCGCAGCTCCAATCCGCAGCCTCGAAACGGCATGGCTCGTCACCCTCGATCTCCCTATCCTCGCCGGCTGGGGAACTACAAGCTCAACTCGCTTCGAAATCCGTCACCATCGAGACTATGGAACTCGAGATCTCGCGTCTGCGTGCGCAGGCTGAGCGACAAGCCTCTGCCGGCGGCACCGACAAGGAGCAGATCTCTGCACTCGAAGAGAAGCTCGCGCGCGCGGAGCAAACAGCGATGAAAGCGCAGCGTGAGCTTGGCGACTTGAAGCGCAACCTCGAACGCACTACCGAACGCGCTGTCAAGGAAGGAAGCGAGCGCACAAGCGCCGAGACTAAACTCCGAAGCCTAGAGCGCGAGACCGACAAGCTCCGCGGCGAGAAAGCCGAGTTAGAGAAGAAGGTAGAGGCTCTAGACAAGAAAGTCGCAGCACTAGGAACCCTACACAAGGAGAACGACAGCCGCTCGCAAGCATTAAGGAAAGATAAAGAACGTGCCGAAAAAGAGGCGCTAGATGCGAAAACTAAAATCGAGAAGCTAGAGGCTGAGAACACGCGGTTGAGGAGGAAAGACGCCGCGGAGGGCGGCGGCGACGATGATGGTGTCGATGAGCTAGAGGACGAGGAGAGGCAGCGCATGGAGAAGAAAATCCGCGATCTCGAGAGCGAAGTGTACGACTTGCGCCGCGGGATCTGGCATCAGCGACGCAGGGAAATGGAACCCGGCGCCGACGACGGCGCCACGAGTCCCAGCGGCGGGTTCACCAACATCGACCTCGGCGGCCCGGGATCCGCTCGCAAGCCTAGTGCTAGAGCGGGCGGGTTCGGCGATTTCTTCGCGAGTGGGATTAACGCGCTTACAGGCGCCACGCCTGTAGATGAGAAGACGATGGACGAGGGCGGGCTGCTTGATGATGATGATATGGAGTTCGACGAGGAGGCGTTCCGCCGTGCGCAGGAGGAGGATGCGAAGAGGAGGCTCGAGAGGATTAAGGATATTAAGAGGGGTTTGAAGAATTGGGAGGGTTGGAGGCTGGACCTTGTGGATGGGAGGAGAGGGGGTGGGGGGTTTGGCGCTGGTGAGGTTTTTGAGGTATGAACGTCGCTGATGTACGGCTGTGCCTACCTACCTACTAGATATCCATAGTGAATTGTGGGTTTGATGGGATGTCGACGATAGGAAGGGAAATGTAGGGAATGGAAATGGGAAGGGGGTATGTGGGTGCATGGTGCATGGGATATACGAGGGAAGTGTGTATGAGTAAAAGATCGTTAGAGTTGGCCTTGGTGGTTGAAAACTGCCTGTGCCTTATCTTAAAAGAAACATAGGTGGAATGACTTCTAGTTGAGTATAGTGTATCCTCAGTCTTTCCCCTGCCCCCTTTGAGGCGATGGATTTGACACGTCATATTCTGTCTTGCTTAATTGTAAACGTTTTGGCATTGAATTCTAGTTAACAAGTTCCAAAAATCTATCAAGTATATCGCATGAAATGGTATTACCTAAATGCTAATTCCCTAGATTTCCAATGTTCCCCCTTTTTCTCTTTCCTTTCCTAAACCAACGCTAAATGCACGACCTCTAACAGGATTACACATTACAATTACTGATCGAATTCGCCAGCATAGAGGAGGCCACGAGGATTCATCTCATCCCAGATCGCCCTCAAATTGAGGTCCTTCTCGCGTCTCGTCACAGTCGCGTTCGCGGCAAGTTCTCTCTGGGCTTCCTCACGGGCGAGTTGCACTGCGTATCTCGTTAGCCTTGCAACCCCAAAAGAGCTTTAAAACAGCGTAAGAAAATGGGAAAAACTCACCATGCACATAAACAGCCGTCCTCTTCCCCGTGAACAGCGCATGCGGGACATTCGTGACATTATCCGAGTTCGCATCACCAATCGCATAAACGCCCGGGATATTCGTCACCAGCCCCTTACTCCCATCCGCAGTCAGACGTCCGCCATACAGCGTAACACCCATCTTCTCCCCAACATCGCTCTTCTGCTCGTCGGGAAAACTCGTGAAAAACGCAGCGCGCTGCACGCTCTCGCCCTCGCTGAAATCGAGACTGAAGAGATCGTACTCCGGCACGGTGGGAAGACTGGGGTCGGCGGCGGGGTCGCTCCCGTTCTTGAGCCGGTTGACGCGCGTGATGGTGCGGTTGTCGATCGTCACGTTCTTGATCTCCAGGTACTTCTGCCACTCCGGGAAGCTGGCGGTCGCGGCGGCCCGCTGCTCCTCTGTGTCGGTGCCGTTGACGAAGGCGATGATGTCCGAGTTTAGCGTTGAGATCTCGCGGACTAAGCTTGCGGCTTCTTCGAGCGGGCCAAGGAGACCGAGGGCTTGGTCTGCGTGCTCGTGACCCTGGGGAGGTTAGCGGGTTGGGTTTGGGGTGTGAGGGGGAGAGGTGTTTACATCACACCAGGGACACCAGAAGATGCCTTTGCCCCAGTTCTCTTTTAGACCGGGGGTGTCCGGGAGGATGTCCCTTAGGCCGGTTGCGAGGACGATCTTACGCGCGCTGACAGTGCCAGTGGTGCCGTCGGCCCATGAGGTTGCAACGCTGAACTGGGTGTTGTTGTTCAGGGACTCGATTGCGGTGACTGTCCCGTTGACCGCGCTCACGGTGTCGTAGTGTGAGATTTGCTCCCGCGCGGCCCAGCGGTAGTATGCCGGTGTGACTCCTACACGGGGTTAGTCTCATGAATAGCTGCCGACTTCCTATATGCTTAGGTAAGTAGGATAGGCGATGAAATAAACTCACCATCAAAACCTAGGACGTCATGCATGTGCCGGGTAGGTCCGTTGCGGTACTCGCCCGAATCGATCAGTAGGACGTTTCTACGCACACGGGCGAGACCACTAAGAGCGCTGAGGCCGGACGGGCCGCCACCGATGATGATAGCATCGTAGGTCGGGTCTTGGCGGGGTGCGATAGCGGCGGCCCCGGCGAGGGACAATAGCGGCAAGATGCCGAAGGCGATCGTGCTCTTCATGGTGAGGTGAGATGATCTTGTATTGGATGCCTCGACGCCTTGAACTCTATCCACACGGACTACAAAAGAGTGAAAGATTGACTATGTGTACAAGTACATGGTAAGTAAGATAGATAGGCGAGGAAAACGCCTAGTTATATATCTGGGTAACTACTAAATAATTATTCTTTGTGAAGTGAGCGTGCATAGCTACCGGGGCAGATGCAAACGGGTTCCCGGAGGAGCTATTCGCGTGGCCCCTGACAGATGATCCTTACCTTATTTTTCTCGAGACTGCCAAGAATGGTAAGACAGGCAGATTGGGTCACTTGGCGGATCACGACATCTCGCGTTCCCCGTCGAAGAAGATTCGGTAGTCATGGGTAAGTTTTCCCAAAGTTGGCTTGGCTCGCGTTTGCTCAGCCCGCCATAGACTCGACTATGCAGTAGCTATTTAATGCCTTGCCGATCCGTGCATGGTTAGGTTGCCTTAATTATGTAACCTGTAACCCGCTTCCGAGTTTGCATATGTATAGCGACGTAAGGGGTTCGTTGATAGATAAACAAAAACTTGATCGTATCCGTGGATGCATTTTTGATATGTGGCAAAATGACACCCCCATCAGTACCATTACCTCATAGAAATATGACCTTACAAATAATTTGGTATTGATGATGAGTCCCAATAGTTAGTGAGATCGTCAGGAATATTGTGTTATTGTTTGTTGGTGAAGTTGCCGCCCTCCGAAAATCGACCTTTTCTACTAAGTTCAGGTACAGAAGCACCTACAAAAACAGGTACAAAACCAATACGATCTGTAAGATTTACTCCAATTTAGTGATTACCTCATCCGGTAATTAGGTTCCTAGCTAAAAGATCCCAGCGGAGCCAGCCGTCTTGGCGCAAAGCCTAAATGCCTAATACCGGACGAACCACAGACCTGTACATATTAAATAGTACCTACTAGAAGTGTTCAGCAGCTCGATTTACCAATAGATGGACCTCCGTCTACTGACTTCATCAATTCAGCTGCTTGTTTCCGAGACTCGAATGCTGGTGACCGATGCATGTGTCGCATCGAACCAACTGACTATTGAGAAGAACGCCTGAATAGGACTAACTATTGACTTAAATCTTCTTGCTTCTATTACATCAAACTCCGTATCGTCGTCATCGAGCATTACATAGTCGAGGTTTCGACGCAAGGACCCTAGGCATCCTTCGGTGACTCCATTTTCAGCCAATACGCCCAGGAAAGGCAGGTAAAAAGTCCATCAACAAATATTAGGATCGAATTGCACAATTCGTCATTTCTTCACTTTTGTGGATCTTGGGACTTTTTATTCTTTTTTTATCCGCTTGAGAGTCCAGTGTCTCAGATGATTGCCGTCACTAGCCATTCCCTGCTGATAGTTTTCATGTTATGCAACCCCGGCGATTTTCCCGTCCAAAACCTTATTGACACTTCTGATGACTAAGTTGTCACCCCTCCCCCTATTTATTCCTGATTACATAATACTATGAGGTGGCTCGCGATCGTCTCCTTTAATGCCAAAGAACCTACTTCTAGGATTGAGTATCTTCAGCAAATATCCTTTACTTTGAAAGCCTAGATAACCGTGAAGTTAGGCGAAATTCAATATTTAACCACGGTCAATGGCGATGTGGACGTTACAATAGACTATCTATGTACGACCTCGATAACATCTGCAGCATGTCCTCGGTCATTTTATCGTAGATTTATTTTAGGAATGACAAAAGATTTCAGTGTAACATGCTACAAGTTTGTATGATTCGAATGACGAGTCGATGAGAATATTGTGTTGCCTCAATAGCTCGAAAAAGGGGTCACGATGCGCTGATAGGAAATCCATTGATTACTAATCATCTCAGCATTCTCTACTCGAGTTTAGTTGTGTAGATATGTAAGGATACCGTGAAAAGCTATTAAAATGTAACGATGGGACTTATTATGGAAGAAGGGAGAGGAGCAAGTAAAAATCGTCGAACGCCGGTATTTCAGGATGGGAAAAGGGGAAGTATGAGAGGAGCTTAAGAAATTGTAATAGAAAGATGTAGCAAAAAAAGCGATAGATGAAGGGAATGAAAATGGAGATAAAAGAAAGTAGAAGAAAAGGGTGCAAAAAAATCAACCGATAAATAAAATGTCAAAAAGTTGGTCTTCCCACCGCCTATCTATCCACTCAATCATCAGGTATAATCATCCAAGTCTGCGGGCCGATGGGCAAACACCATAAGTCTACATGTCTCAGTCCCTAAGTGCAGAACTCCCTTATGGGCACGCCCAGTCGGATAAGGTATGTGGTAGAAAATCCAGTCAGATTGATGGATAAGTCGAGGACTCGAACCGTCGGTCCCTCGCGGGGAATTGAACCCCCTTTATTTAGTAAGTTGCTAATCAATGACCACTTGACTAACTGTCCTGTTCTTAAAGGTGCAGAAGTTATTTAGATATATAAGGTTGCTAAGGAAAACGCGTCGTGATTGGTGGTAGAGGTAGGATGGTCAGGGACGAGGTTGACGCGTCTGCGCCTGCTTGACACGTCGCGTTGCTGGTCACCCGACGACGACGCGAAGAAATCGTCACATGACTCCATCGTAGAGAATTTAATAGAAAATTTACCTGAGCTAGGCATACTATGCAAACCTCTCATTATCTAGGTACCGTTCAGCCTGTAGTACATAGAGGCATGTGACCTATCTTGTCGTAGGCACTCCGTAGGGGAAACCTCACATAGGGGATTTCGACCGGGGTCTACGTTTGAACCACCGTCGATTACTGCGTGCCTAGTACGAAGTAGGCTCCAACAAGAGTATGCCAACCTAAAGAAAGCGAATCAATCAAGATAGCCTCGGATACACGATACAAGGGTGTGCCTAACATTGAGACGTTTATGCTTTACTACACCCACTCAGTGAAGCATATGAAGATTCACCTACCTGTAAACATAGACCTAGTGACTATCTCGGAATGGATATCATCTTGAAGTCTAGCCTGAAGATTTATACCTACCCTCCCTCTCATTATCACATTCACACATCACCCCAAGCCCCCCTGAATATTGAAATAGTCACGTAATTCATTTCAGTATGAAAAAACTACCTGAAAATGCAGCACACAACCCCAAACACCAGCGGCAATCTCTCTACCGACCGAACCCAACGTCCACCATCCAGGCAGTCCGTGACCCATGAACCCAACCCGCCAACTCCCAAACCGATGCAGAAAAGACGAATAAAAGTGGGGTATCTGATAGGTCACAAAAGGGAAAAAGACTAATGAAAAAAGGGGGAGAGGGTCATGTGATAGATAGAAAGCTAGCTCACTGCTGCCAGCCGTCCATATTAACCATATAAGGATAGTAGCCGACCGGGGCGCCCTACGCCTCCGGAGGCGGGTTATGGACGACAGCAGCAGCGGCGGCGGTGGCGTTGCTGAGCGCGAGGAGCCGCGAGTTCATTTCTGCAATCTGCTGCATCATCGCCATGCTCTGCCGGTGCTGCGCGTTGAGCTCGTCGCGGAGACTCACGTTTTCGACCTGTAGCCGCTTAACTTCCTCGCGTAGGTCCGTCTCCGGTTTTCGTTTATCGCCTGTTTTTTCGGGGGACGCGACGGCGATGGGTTGGAGCGCCGATACCGCAGCCACCGCTGGCGGAATTTCCTCTGTCTCGTCTTCAGGTGATAGTGCGGAAGGCGCGGATTGGTTAGTGTCATTGGGGGTATGCACTCTGCGTAAATGCTCGTTGAGGTTCTCCATGCGCGAGAAGCCCTTGCCCTCGTGGCGCTTGCAATTGCCGTGGGGGCAGTTGAGAGGGTTCCGAGGGCCTCCGTGCTTGCCGTGGACTTCGCGCTCGTGTCGCAAGAGCCCGCCGGAGTACGTAAACCCGGCTAGCTTCTCGCATTCCACAGATAGGCATTTGTATGGTCGGTCGTGCTTGTCCATATGCTTTCTGGTTTGATACGTTAGCGTAAAGTTACGTGTGGGAGGAAAGGGCGACGGCTGCGATTACTTACCCCCATTCGCACTTTCGGGGAAAGGTCCTCACTGGCTCCGTGCAGCCTGGGTATGTGCAGCAGTATAATCCGTCCCGGTTCTTAGTCTCGGTGCGCTCAGGTTTCGGTATTGATCCTAGGCGCGGAGGTCGGGTATCGAGTTTCGCTGGAGCGGATAGACTTTCCGGAGGGGTGAGGGGTTCGAGAATGTTGGGCGAGTTTAAGTCGGTAGAGTTGGGTGAAGGGGAAGGTATGAGGGTCGAGGTTTCCGCTCCATCGTATGCCATATAATGCACCGGCGGCACGGGCGAGTATCGTACGGATCGAGTGTCTCCGTCATGATCGCTTCCATCGAGACCAGAAGGGTAGGGGTCGGAGGATATTATGTCGCGACTTTTATACACGACACTCATCTTGAAGAAGTAACCCGGAAGTTGTTTGTTATACTTCCGGGTAGCGTTGAACGCTTGTAGGAACTCGAGGCGTATCCTATCGTTGAATCGGTCTTTCTGGGCTATGCTGTATTGTCGACAAATACCCGGTTCTTCGACCGATCGGGTTTTTAAAACGCGGTATTCGATAGCGTGGGCATCGAATATCTTTCGTATGGCTTTATCGTGCGCCTCGACGTATGATTCACCTGACGCGAAATAAATATTAGCAGCCTGAAGCCGAAGGTTTAAACTGTCGCACAATAGGATTGGTGCAGTTGGTCGCAGTGGTCGCAGCAAGCTGAATGAGCTGAACCACACCACAAGAATGCGCCACAGTCTTTTAAGGTTGTCCCGCGCATGTGGGACAGAGCACGGACCACCACATTTGCCAGGATAAATGTAACTAGCGTAGTCATGCAAGTAAAAGGTAGGGATCTTGTAAGGCTTCGGGGAAATAAAACTTAAAAAGAACAAAAAGAACGAAAAGAACAATGAATACGACGTCAACTTACCGAGTCTATCTTCAGCCGGCCATACCTCGACCGCGTATGTCCAGTTTGAGCTACGAAGATTTGCTTCATGAGGCACAGTTAACTCTCGGGAATCTAAGATCTTTTATATTAGTACACTTGATGCGCTATTCTAGGCAGAAATGGTCGCTGCCCAGCTTGAGGCGGAGTCATAATCAATTGGGTAGGCTGAAGCGTGACTCACTATCCACTGGTCGGTCATTTACCATTAATGTAGGTACTGGTGATCTATATTGCTCACAGTAGCCTTGGTAATCTTCAGGTACCATGAACTGAGACTGACATGACTCTCCCGGGATAGGCGGGATAGGCGGACTAGGGCGTAAGAGGAACGATGAATCTTCGGCCTGTGGCTCGCCTATCTGGTGGCTTGCGCATGCCTCAGGTTCAGTTGTACTCCAGCCCCCGACCCCCTGTAATAGGGGATTCTGGGGCTGATTTATGACTTGCGACAATCCACCTGTATCCATATGATCCCAATTATCCATTCCGCAGTCGAGTAGATGTTCAGTATTCTCGCCCATCGGGTCCATGGAGAAATCCATATTATACATGTCTTGTTCAGCTCCTATGTGTGGAGTCCAGCTGAAATTGGAATCCATGGTAGTTGATCTGAGGCTGACTGAATATGTTAGTTACCGCGGTTTTGAAGAAATTTGAAACATGGCAAATATGAGATGCGTACTACAACATGTCCAGATTGATGAGGAGGGATGTTCGAGGGGCGATACCAGAAGCTCGGAAGTTACGGGGAGTTAAAAAGGACAACTTTCATCGCCTGGAAAAAAAAAGGTGGGTTTGGATAGAAAATGATATCGGTGTTGAAGACATAGTGATGGAAGAAACGACGCTTCATTGATGCGTCTTAGTTGAGTCGGTGAAGATAAACAGTAGGACGGCAACTGAGAAAGAAAAGATGGATAAATATTACTAGTTGGCACCTACTCAGTTAATTGATCAATACATTAGTTGTAAAGTTTTATATGAATAGAATCGTCCCAAGATGAAGCGTGCATTCCAGATATAAACGATGAGAAACTTCTACCAAAACAACTCTCTTCGATACTGGTTGGAATATAGAAAACAGAGAAAAATCAACAACTTACTAAGCTGATTTATAGGAGACGAAAGGTAAAAAATAGCGGGGAGATAAATGATATCGCCTAGTTAAACCCAATTCCTTTTATTTGACTAGTTGATGCACTCGCCGTCGATACCGCTGTCAATGAGGTTGATAGTATGTTAGAGCGCCTTAACAACAATTAGATGTGTACTCAGGTTAGTAAGTACCTAGTGGGTATGTCTAAGTCTCGAGTCTCTGAAATTATCCCATAGTGCCTTATAAACATATGGCGATGGTCAAAGGATGATTAGTACCTTGAAATCGAGAACACACTAAGAGTCTCGAGATATTTCTCAGGCATCTTCGATCATGTCTTGCAAACTCGATTACCGACTACGAAACATAATGAAACATGGAAAATATAAATCCTAGAACATTCCTATTCTACCTATTATACTAGATGTTTAAAAGCCTTTAATGACTATCGAAATGTGTATAGCTCCATTTTATTCTAATTTATCCTCAACATTAGTGCTCGAGGTTAAGTGTCAAGTTGCTCCCACAAATGCTAATAGCGACAATCATAATGATACAATGTTATCGTATTCATAGTATAACTTACAGTGATATATCTACTAGACTAGATGGGAAGGGGCGTAGATTATTTCAACTCTTGCTGCCGCAAAGTCTTGACCCCAATGCTTATATAATCTCTTAATAAGCTCTTAGTAATGTCTTAGTAATTTTTGTTGAGTTCGTGACTGGGTCGTTCCAGACTAAGCTATTCCCTAGTCATCTTTATATATGTTAAAGTAATCAATTATCACTTCAAGACTATTAAGATAATCAAAAGAAATAAGATTTCTTGTCATATCTTGTCCTTTGTCCAGCATAAATGAGCATTAGGTAAGCTCAAATGATAAAATTACATAATACTACCGCTTAAATACAAAACTCATTACATAAACTCGCTAAACAGCAATTCTGCTGACTAAGATTGAACTTAAACCATATGATTTGTCAGATTCCGCTGAGTAATATCTTCCTAGCAGATATTAAACCTTACTTAATGGCATCTTTTGCTTCAAATGCTACATAAGTGCATGTAATATCATGCCTATAAGAAAATTTCCATATGAATTCTATTAAATGATTTCAAGACTTGTAGGCAACCGCGTCACAAAGGCAACCTTGGAAGTCACAAGGGCGAGTCACAAGTGAAGTTTTTCGGTCTATTAACCTTGGAGTCTTTAAAGTTCTAGGTATCTATTTAGGGAACAATATCAAATTTTTATCTGTAAACCTGGGCATACTTCGTTGACAACTGCAACGATCTACCTTCCCATCCATCAGCCCTACGATCTACGGTGGGTCCAACAAACATCCTACACCCATAAGCACGTGGTTTCCCGGCATTTCCTTCTATTCCCAACCTCCCAAATACAACATTCTGCCTTTATCTAAATCTCTGTTAAACGCTCTCATCATGTCGCCCTCTAGTAATGAGCGCGACCCCAGCAGCGTAGAGCCGCAAATTAACCCAAACCCGCAGCTACAATCATATTACCACTCCCTCGAATCCCGACTAGGATACAGGCTGCTTCTAGGCGGTACAAGGCACTTCGGTTATTGGAAACATGACACACACTGGCCTTTCCCACTCTCAAAAGGCTTACGCTCTATGGAGGATAAGCTAGCTGAGGCGATTGCACTGCCGCGCGACTCCCAGGTATTGGATGCCGGATGTGGCGTGGGCCACGTAGCCCTCCGTATGGCGAAAAAGCACGGACTGCGCATCGAGGCTATAGATGTCGTAGATCATCATGTCAGTAAGGCCCAGCGAAACGTAGAACGGTCAGGCTTGCCACAGGGCGCGGTTAGGGTTCGGCAGATGGACTACCACCACTTGGAGTCTTTCGCTTCCGAGTCTCTCGACGGCATTTATACTATGGAGACATTCGTACATGCCACCGACCCCAAGGCGGTTCTAGCTGGCTTTTATCGCATTCTACGCCCGGGCGGTCATCTCGCTCAGTTCGAATACGACCACAACGCGCTCGAAACTGCGCCCCAGGACATCGCGACTTCCATGGTTCAGGTTAACAAATATTCTGCCATGCCTACAAATGCCATATCACACCCCGGGGTTTTCAGGAAGATGTTGGAAGAGGCGGGGTTTGAGAATATCGTCGTTCGTGATTATTCGGATAATATCCGACCTATGATACGGATATTCTTCCTTCTTGCCATCGTCCCGTATTTCTTCATCCGTTTGTTCAGACTCGAGCGTTACTTCATCAACACAGTTGCTGGAGTAGGGTCGTATAGGGGACGTGATCACTGGCATTATGTAGCTATTTCTGCTACAAAACCTGGGGCTCCAATCGAAGCATCAAAATCTAAATAAAACAATCTTTGTTTACAACAACTATCTTTGAAATTATTATCTACTGCTCAAAGAAGTCAACTGAAAGCTCTAGCAGGGCGACTCTGGTACATTACGTAAGCGAACCGCTTGTGCAACACCCCTTTTCAGTTCTTGGGTCACTACCACGGACACCTTGTGAGTGTTTGGTACGGCCCCCACGTGCCACCCAATGCCTAAATGTATTTTCAAAGTAGGCTATAGGTTACCCCTTGTCTATTTGTGTTTTTATGACTGTCCTTGCTTGAAGTGTAGCTCCGATCAGTTCCGAATTCCCATTTCTCATGACCTCAAGAATTACGTTACGTATTAATTACGCGGATGCAACTGTATATTATTTCATCTTTTCCTACCTTGCTTTCGATGCCCTGGTCTTTTGAACTGCATATCCCACATAGTTCAGTTGGGTTACATACCAAGTAGGCACCTAGTTGCATGATCATTACAAAGCAAGCTGTCTACATCATCAATGTCATTTTGTAATACTTTATATACAAGACCTTACCTTGGTAAATATTTAAAACCTATTATCCCCTTAATAAAAACTAACATATCAATCTAGTAACAAATACCTGCCTAACGTAGTTCTTAGCGTAATGCCCGAGATCTTTGTTAATGTTACCTTACACAAGCTGGTGTACGTTTGTACCCTGGAGCACATACATGCCACTACCACCCGCATACATGCGACAGGCTTGAACCAATACTACTTAATTTAAGATCAGAGTCACGGATACACATCGGTTTAGTTGGCGCCTGGAATCTGAATAGTATTTAATCGATATCGTACCAGATGTCGACGTAATGATAGTAGAGGATCTGGAATGTACCTAGTAGGTGTTAGCAGACATTCATCAACAAGAGCGAGTTGGCGATGGACTTACAGGACCATATGTGGGGTCGTTGTAGGCCTATAATTAGAATGGTGTTAACGGACAAAGTGCGCTATAATTATAGGGCAGTTAGTGGATATGACGCCCTGTACTTACCCCTTGCCCACCTGGCCCGTAGACAAAATCGTGGGATTCGAGCACCACGGTTCCGCCGCCGTTGGTGCACGTCGCAGATGATGGATTCGAACCTCATGATGAACCCTATGTGCGTCCCAATTACCAGTTAGTAGTTGACCCTAAGAGTGTTCCGGATTCAAAGCACCAAATAAAAATTAATACAGTAGAGCTTTGGAATGAGAAGCCCCTCGGCAGATCAAAGAATCGGCTACGCAAGAACGACCATCTCGTTCCTTAATATACATAACAACGGCGGCCCTGCCGGCCCACCTGGTGATAGGCGCGGCTAGGGGGCGGACCCCACACCTCCGGGACCTGCCCCACCGGGCTCCGGCTCGACGACGCCACCACCGCGACCGGCGACTGGCTGCCATCACCACCACCACCACCTTCGAGCTTCACGCGAAGCACCGTAGAATCCGCTCCTGAAGTCAGAGTTTTATAGTGCCCTCGGGGTGCCCACTTGTAACATTTATATTTATATCCGCCACTTTTCAGTAGCTTATTTTCTAAATTAAACCCGTATTTCATTATAAAAATAAAACAAATCATAATTCCCCAATGATATAATCCTCTTGCTTCATGATACTTTGCACTCCTTCAGGAAGGCTTGGGCACGTCCCTGGTGTAGGATCCGGATCCACTATGACCCCATTGAGTATATGAGCAGATCCATCTTCAACCGCGCTGATCTGGTTGTCAGCACATGTCGACGACATAAACCTCAGGTAGCATTTCATTGGATAAGCGTCTGGCGGTGGGAATGTTTGGTCGGACTCAATCAGGCCATCCGTCGAGTAGTCGCCCGTTACCGCTATCGTTCCTGTGGCGATATCCAATCCCTGCATGGAACGGCGTACGATGTTATAGGCTTCCTTGGGCTTGTAAGCTGGAACCATGTGGCCGGATTCATAGACACGGGTGAAAGAAAACAAGCCATGCTGGCGGACTTGTCCAACTGGATCGGGCTGATCAGGATCGTCCACAGTAACATTGGCATATCCAGCAGCACTGAACTCGTCGCTTTGGGAGTACTCCACACTCAGGCTTGCTCGCTCGCCACCGATCCAGTTGCAAGCGTAGTCTCTGTCCCCGTACACCATAGCGACTTGGATGCCGGACTCCAACAAGATAGCGATGTCTTCGAAATAGCCTTTGGGATCTCGCCTCGGGTAGTCACCCGTGAGATTGAACGCCTTTCCAACCGCGTTGGAAAGGACGGTGAAGTTAACAGGCACGCCCAATTCCGTGAGCACCTGCTCATCGGCGAGGTAATCCAGGAACTCGTATCCAGGGAATGCATCCAGGTAACAATGACTGATGTCGTAAAAACCCCACTTCTTACGGAATACATACAGACCTTCCACTTCATTCTGGCAGAAGTCGCTGGCTAACTCGCATGCGCTATTAACATCGGTCGCATTGCCATACATGCCTGGATCCTGTTCCCCGGCGACTTGGCGACACCTGCCGATTAGATCTTCACAGCCGTCTTCCTGGAAATATGCCGTACGAGCAGATTCGTACTCATCGGAGGTGATACCATCGATGCCGTAGGGATTCTTGTCGTAGGCAAATTCTGGTCCAGACATCTCTTGAGCGTACAAATCCACACACCCGTTAATGATGCCAAGCGTTTTGAAATTGAGAACATTTGCACCCTGCAAGGAGCCGTTGCGGATTAGAGCGTTCTGTTCATGGATAAACCTGGCAAAGGTCGGCCCATACTTGCCACCGTATGATTCCGTCCAGATGCTTATCGAGTCGTCGCTGGAGGTATGCTCAGGGAAATCTTCTAACCACACTTGCAGAAAGTTCCAGAAATGCCGCGCAGCGTTTTCAGTAGTATTGGCGGTCGATTTGGTGTCCTGGCTGCTAAATTTTCCCTGGATCGCGGTTCGGCCCGGTTCAAGGGAACCATCAAGGATGATGTTGCCGGTCTTCAGGTCCAACACTCCAGGCGTCACTACATCGTAACTGAAGCCTGTTTGGACGGGCTGGTCGACGTAGAGCACATTATAATCGACGTTCCAAGACAAAGGGTTGGTTTCAGGGTCAATCGTCCCATTAATGTGGCATGGTCCATTCTCAGTAAACATACCGAGTATAGAGGACGCTCCGGGCCCACCGTTCAGCCAGATGATCAGAGGAGAGTCTTCGGGGTTATTCTGCGACTTGAAGTACCAGAAGAATGTGTGAACAGGATAGTCATGTTCCACCCCACTCATGGAATTGGGTTCGAAATCCACGTAGCCAGCGTATGAAGTGGTCCCCCCGCATATATCTGGCTGGAGAAAAAATTGGTTAGCAGTTGTATTCAAGGAATAAATCAAGTAGTACCTGTTGTTGAACATACCGAAACTTCCTTACGGGATATCTTCACGTTCTGGAAGATGTCCAGTGTTGCAGCAGTTGTCTGGATGGTTTCTCCTGGCGGTTGCAATGCACCAAGTGCACCGAACGGGAATAAGGCAATACCAAGCCACAATAACATACTGTAGAAATTAAAGTGCAGGTAGGACTGAGTAAAGGGCAGTTTGGATATAAGATAAACTATGATGTCTTGGTTATCTGGTAGACTTGGAGTATACTAGGTATTTGATGGTTGTAAGGTTGGAATGATCCAGAGGAATTTATACCTAGGTAGTTCAAGAATAGAGTGTCGGCAACAAGCAGTTTCGAGACTATGAACCATACTGTGCGCATTCGTCGTCATGAATCATGAGGCGCCCGAGCGGAGCAAGGTTGGATTAGGTAGACAGTCGGCTTGATTGGCTTCCCGTTCAACGCTGTTCTAGCTTGGCCCATCGCTACTCTAAGCGAATATGCCTTTTCCCTCAAGCCCGAGGTCAACGGGAAGATGAGAGTCATCTTGGATACCTGCAGAGATAAGGTACTTATTAGGTAAGACGGGTCTTTCTCAGTACGTGCTTCGTGAAACAAAAGCCAGCTCGCTGCAGCCAGAGCCACCGAAGATCATTGCCCAGTATACCAACCCCGACGGCAGTGAATGGCCTTCATTTGAAGAGCTGTTCGAGTGCAGCAAAGAACGGCCTCATTAGGGATTTGAATCTTGGGATGCCGCTTTTGTCAGAAAAATCAAAAACATCGATAGTCTCCGACCTGTTGCCAAGCCAACCGATAATAACCGGGTGGTGCCCATTGGCTTGATGGCAGCCATCTACGTCGGTACGGCAGCCATTTATATTAGTATGTCAGCCACCTACGCCGGCATGGGCCGCATGGTGGACGTCCCGACATGCGAGACCCGACCCAACTTGCGTCCCACCGCGGCGGCCATATACACTGCCCCCCTTTCCGCCCGGTCGTGAACCCCCCTTGGGTATCTGCAGCAAGTCCGAAACTCCGACAAGTGTTGATTTTTTCCTACGTTTCGTTGCGACACGACACCATAACGCTCGAAGCTCAACTGATCGCGTAAATAAGTAACGATCGTTGCATAGATTAATCGGTGCGATGGGGGATGCAGGCGGACGCTTTCAGGCATCACACACTCGCTAGCACAATCCACACTGGAATAATATCCAACTTGTCAAACCAGCGTGGTAACGTATTTGAGTCGCCACTCGGTAGAATTCATAGTGGCTAGCTGAATACGTCTGACTAATTCATGGCTTACTTATATTACTTGAGGTAACGTCTGCAGAAGAACTGTCCAGTCGATTCATACGGACACCTGCATGAACATTTTCTTCCATCATTTCCCCTCTCAAGTTTCTTACCCAAAGAATCATCTGCTGTCCCCCGTGAGGTGGAGGAGGCGAGGAGCTCGTCGACCTGTGGCTCCACACATATCACGAGATGAAAAGTGACTACGGCTGCCAAGCATCATCGAAAATTTGACCGGTTTCACCCTGCCTAGAAGCCGTTATGAAGATCTTATCCCGCACATTGCAGGCAAGTCTCATCGCCGGCGACTTACATATGTATGTCCCATCGTCTAAGGTATATTCAGTCAACTAGGTGTTGCACAGCTGGGTTGATGACGACGCCCTCACACTCAGGTCTAAGCTTACCTGAGATACGACCTTCATGCAATGACCCGGGGGATAACACGTCAACTATATGTCATTGCAACCTCAGAATCGTAACCTTTAAGCAATAGTAAAGATAGTAAAGTTAGGTCACGGGTTGTAATTCCTCAAGGATCCTATAAAGACAGCCTCGTTTGCCTCGGATCTTCCAGCACCACAAGCCTTTAACTTTACAAACAAGCCCAAAGTCGGTCAGCAACGCTTAATTTCCCTCCAAGTTCTTAATACAGTTCAACAACATGTCTGCACCGAAGTCTCGAACACTTCGACCCTCCCGCGAGTCATTCCAAAATTCTGGATGGCTTCCCAAGAGCGAGAAAGCCTTCCATGATTACATGAACAAGCTTTCCAAGAAGATCGAGAAGCAACGGAAGTTAATCCGCGCTGGAGATGCTGCTCTCCTGCCAAGCGTGCAGAAGTTCAAGGACTTCATCGAGAGCGAACCGACGGTCTATGGAGAGTTCATTCGCATGTTTGAGGACGCTGTATGTTGTTAACGCACGGTTTCCTTCCTAAGATTGCTAGTTGACACATAATCTTCTTTTCCGTCCCAGGACGACACAGATCCCCCCAGTTCCTATGAAGATCTCATCTTACAGATCGACGACACTTTCCGTCACGCGCCTGCCTTCGGAGCCTTGGGCCCGCCCATGTACATGATCATGGCACGTATCATGGACACCCAAGGTGGCTTCTCCGCCTTCACCAAGGAAAACCTGAACAGGCACTTTAAGGAGATGTTCGTGGCCTGGACACTCTTCCTCGCCTCCAAGGACTCTCGTGACGTACTTAACGCCGGCGATGACGGCTGGTTAAGCACTGCAGCTATGGACGCGATGACCGAGCAATTCCCCGGCCGCACCTTCGAGGACGTCTTCATCTGCGACTCAGGCGCCGAATACTACGGTTTCACCTCCTACGAGGACTTCTTCAACCGCCGCTTCGGTCACCCAGAAATAGACCGTCCGACGATCAACCTAGACGACAGCACCGTTAGCTTCGCAACGGAGTGCACGTCATACGCCTACCAGGAGAACGTCCAAAAGTACGACGAACTCTTCATCAAGGACGAGGCCTATTCCCTTCAGCACCTCCTTGCCGGCCACCACGTCGATGACTTCGTCGGCGGCACGGTTTTGCAGGGCTTCTTGAACACTACAGGTTACCACCGCTGGCACGCTCCGGTCAACGGCATCATCAAGCAGATCGTTGATATTCCCGGCACGTACTTCGCCCAAGCGCCCAGTACCATCGGAAAACCCATCGAAGGTACCGAAGCGCCACCATACTTGCAGTCCCTTCGTTTCTTCGCCAACACCGCCGCACGCCAGTTGATGTTCATCGACGCTGACGACGAGCAAATCGGGCTCATGTGCGTCGTCTCCATCGGCATGACGGAGATCTCCACGTGCCAGGCCACGGTGTCCGAGGGACATCACGTCGTCCGTGGCGACGAGCTCGGTATGTTCCACTTTGGCGGGTCCTCATCTGCTTTGGTGTTTCGAGCTAGCTCAGGCGTCAATATCGATAAGGAGCTCAAGGTTCCTGAAGTGGCTTTGAAGATAAACTTTCCTTTGAACCTAGGGCTCTCGAGTAGCCCGATCGTGCCACCAGGGCTGGTCGGACGCGTGTGAAGAGGTGCTGGTTTTATCAGCTTGTAATCGTCGGCGTTCTGTGGATGAAAGATGCAGTACGGTTTTGCGACGCACGACAACGGCCTGACCTGAGGATTAGGACCGAGTTACATGCTATATAAAATTGCTGATTCTACAGCAAGCGCTAGTAAACTGTTCGATAGATACATAGCTGTAGGCAATGTACCCTTATTAATAAACACTGCAGGTTGTGTTAGAGAACCGGAGGGAGAAGATTACCGTTCCCCAATTCGGTCTTAGATGTTATATGTCTAAGAGAGGTAATGTCCCGAACAATAAATCTCTCTGCTCAAGCACAATAATACTTGATTCAAAACACTCACTTACATCAACTATAGTTACGTAGCCTCGATGTGATATAAGATCCTGTGGTTATCGGCCATCATAACGCGTCCATGGTTGTATACGTAGGTACGTAAGAACACTTTGATGAACTATGGAGCAAGTCAATATCGCAGACCTAAACGCTATCTTCCCTATCACCGATTTCGTGTGCGGGTGGATTTTATATTTTTCGTTTGCTGTTCTCTGCGCCTACTGGAAACATTTCCTGGAACTGCTCGTGGTGCTTGTGTGTAGTTGTCTCGTCGTGGCCTGCTTCCTATTCGTCGTGGATCCGGTTTTCTTCTTACTTGACCTCATAATGATAATCAGGTGGAACTATGATCCTTAAGAACTTCTATAAATGTACCTAGTTACCTAAATATAAATTAGAAAGTTAATGAGTCATTCCTGTCATCGTAAGTATGAATAAACATGAGATGTTGGTCTTGTACCTAAAGGTGTATATTTTTGTTCGAGGAAATCACAGCTACTGTTTTCTTCAACATGGTGGTGCGTCCTTCGGGTACACTCCGATATCTCCCTTTAAGGGGTTTCTGGTTGTGATATTTTTGTAAACGTCAGCTGGCTATTTTTTTCTTGGGGTTAGGGTATATGTAACCCTAACCCTAACCCTAACCCTAACCCAGAACATAGGTAGGTATCTAATTGACCTGAAAACGTTTATGATATCTTAAAGTACGACTCAAAGAATTGTTCGTATACTAGATTCTTGTTAGAAATATTCCTCTTTGTTCTAGGTAAGGGGGGCAGTCTGTTCATCGTCGTAAGGAGAAACAAGGAGATTGTTAGAAACAAGCTCTTCTACCTACCTATCTTTCAGACTCCTACAACCCCTTTCTTATTCTCATTATTCTTCAATCAGAGGAGCCTTGGAGACCAAACAAGCAGATTGTGTAGGTACAGACAAAAACTATTCCTTGGTTAGCTTGAGCCGGCATATAGGTTAAATAGGTAGAAACACCCGCATGGGATTCTCGATATCACCAAAACAAACTGCCTCGAATAACTGAGTCGAGTCAATCAATTCACCAAACTTACAAAAAACATTTATCCCAAACAAGCCAGTAGGTAGATACTGACCGGACCAAAATTGCAAAGATGAGTTCTCTCAATATCACCTGGATGTATCACTTAACGGGGAACACAATCCTCGTCTTCACAGCCAACACGACTGTCCGGACTTCCATGGTCCGGTTTGGGTTCGATCTGAGCCGCGGCTTCTACGACAGCATCGAGGCTGCGTTTTTCCGCTGCCTCTGGGCCTTGTTCGTCTGGGTGCCGATCTTCTGTTTGATGCGCATCCGGCTCTATCCGATCGAACGTCGCAACCGAGACGACGAGATTTGGGACACGATAGTCCATTTCCTGTTTGCCTGTTGCGACGCCTTCGTCATGGCCGTTGCGACTGACCACTTCATGACCGGTAAGCCGTTCGAGATATTCAAGGCCCTTCTCATGCTTGCGTGGTTTGTCTGGATGTATGACGTGATTGAGACTGCTGCGCCCCTTCGTCGTCGATACATCTAGGCTCCGGAAAGGCTGCCGCGGAGGGATGATGGGACGTAGCCATGCGGATGTATTTTAGCCACCTGGGCAAGCATGGTTGACGATTGTGCTATGTGGGATAAACTGGGCTATGTGGGATGAGTATTTCGCAAAATATCTTGGTGCCTTATTATGACGCAGATTTGATTGGTGAGTTATATGTTTTTCTGTTTAGCTGTTTATAATAGAATCAGTTCCAAGTTCAAAATCTTCCGACTCTTGGGTGAATGTTACATGACCGAGTCCTTGTGGGATAAAAGCTGAGCTGAAAGCTGAGTTGAAAGATCCGATTCCGGATGGGATATTCTACCTCCATGTGATAAACTAGTTAACTGTTTCTCTATTATCATTTGCCGCGATATTTATCCTTACCTAGGTATACTAATGAGGTAACATGCTATACCCGAGAGTTATCCCTAGCTGCTTGTCACTCTTGTCTTCTATTGGATGAGGTAGTAACGCCAAGACTCACTTATGTCTACCATTTCTCTATAGCCTGGAAGGCTTATCTCAACTTCAAGAGCCGTTATCTCATTATCTTGCCAAGGAGGAGACTGGGAAGTTAACCCACGTTACAGCAACACAACCTCGTATCTAATCCCCCACCTCAATCTTTACTCTTCCGCGGTTCATATCCCTTTGATAACCGGCCAGGTCCGGAATCCGCTAGCTCTTAGCCGATAGGTCCGCGTTCACGGAGTAACATAGGAAGCGGTGTTTAATTTACATTAGGTACGGTTGTTATGTAAGTGATTGCTGTGTTACCAGAACCTTGCCATTGATGATCATATACCTGTAGTGTATTAGTTACGTCAACATCTTATCACAAGAGAATAGCCTTCTCGATGCTCCCCATGGGGTTACAGAGGCGTACAAGAACTCTATATAATGCACACTTATATCCGTTCCAAAAATCCGATGAGATACCCTCAAGGCAATCCTCTCTGAGAATCCTCAGCAACTTAAGCATGCCTCAACGAATTGTGCTTGCGGCTCTTTCAATTGTTGCGTTGGCAAATGCTGCTGCAACACCACCGTTAGGATATCTCAGACAGGCTTTTCTCCCCAAGTTGAGCGAACGGGCTCCATTTAGTCAAAATGCCACCTGCTCAACATGTTCGTTATACCAGACAGCTGAATCTATAGCGGCACCGAAGGCAAATGTTTGGTCACAAATATCGCCCGAGGACAACCTAGCCGTTTGGAATCTGCTCCACGACCCAGCATCCGGGTTGAATCTGACAGACCCAACAACGGCCGTTCAAACCGACAACTATGTATTTTATATCGATACTGTACATGTCAACAAGTCCGATGCAATCCCCTATCTTGACGCATCTGGAAAGAAGCCCGGTGCTTGGGCTCGAGCCATGATCTTCGAAGGCGGCAAGCCTGAGCCTGGATCCCAGGAATACATTATCGGACCTCTGCCGATGTCAAGTGAGACGACAATACAGAAGTTAGATTACCTGTATAACGGAGGATCAGGGGGATTCGTGCCTTTCAACGCACGGTTTTTCGATCAAAAGCGTACCGATGCAACGGCCCCGCTTTTAACTTCCATCATGTCCAACATCAGTGACATCACGGAGGCATTGTTAGGAGGATCATTCTTCGGATATGATGACCCTAAGACAACGCTGAACCCAACTGACACGACGCCGACGTCATTCGACGGCACCACAGCTTTCCACGTACTCATGTTCAGGCTTCCTGGATCCGCCACTTTTCTCAGACCCCTAGACTTCTTCGTCATGATGGATGTCACCGGCACAGATGCTTCAACATACAAGCTGAAGGGACTCGTGACCAACTCAAGATTCTTCCCAACCGTGGCAGAGCTTCGCGCCGCATTTGAAGCTGGCGAGCTTAAGGAAGAGTTTTACCAGCCTTCGGACTACGACTGGGCGTTGGTGAAATACAATGCCGAGATGGGAGTCCGCGAGCTCGAGGAGAAGTTTGCCCCACAGAATCTCATGGTGGGCGGAAAGCGATATAAGGTAGACGAGGAGCAGAAGTACGTCGAGTACTTAGGCTGGTCGTTCTACGTTGCCCACACGCGAACACTGGGTATCATGCTGTATGACATACGTTTCAAGGGAGAGCGTATCTTATACGAATTATCCATGCAAGAAGCGGCAGCCCAGTATGGTGGATTCCAGCCGAAGGCCGCCACGACACTTTACCACGATACTTACTTCCAGCTGGGCGCCGATCTATTCCCACTCGTTGAAGGCTTCGACTGCCCGTTCGGTTCGACTTTCTGGAACATCACTATCCACAACGGAAACAAGACCACAACCAACCCCAACTCGATCTGCATATTCGAGTCCGACGCCGGCTTCCCCTTATCCCGACACCGCGCCGGACAATACGGCACCACAGGCGGCTACGGATTCAGCAACCTAGGCGTAGTCAAAGGATCGCTCCTAACCCTCCGCTCCATCGCCACGGTAGGAAACTACGACTACCTCTTCGACTACGCCTTCCACGTCGACGGCTCCCTCGAGATAACCGTCCGAGCCTCGGGATACCTCCAATCCTCATTCTACTACAAAGACCAAGGAGCCTGGGGTCCACGAATCCAAGAAGCCACGCAGGGCTCTCTACACGACCACGTGATAACCTGGAAAGCAGACTTCGACATCCTCGACACAACAAACAGCCTGCAAGTAACGGCGCTGAAAGCGGTGAACCAGACGCAGCCATGGTGGCCTGAACTCGGCACCTTCGAGCAGATCCAGCTGGAGACGCACAACGTCGCGACGGAGCAGGAGATGAGCTGGGCGGAGAACGGGGAGGTGATGTACACGGTGAACCACGCGTCGAAAACGAACAAATGGGGGTCGCCGCGGGGCTACCGCATCGTGCCGGGGAAATCGAACATCCGACTGAGCACGTTAAACTCGCCGTTCTCGCGTCTCAACACCGCGTTATCGAAAACGCAGTTGGCCGTGACGCGACAGCACGACACCGAGCCATGGGGCAACAGCGTGCAGAACCTGAACCTACCGTTAAAGCCGCAACACGACTTCGCGAAGTTCTTCGATGGGGAGAGCGTGGATGGCGAGGATTTAGTCGTGTGGTTTAACCTGGGGATGCACCATTTCACGCGCAGCGAGGACATCCCGGTGACGCTGTACTCGGAGGCCGTGAGCAGCATTATGTTCGCGCCGCAGAACTTCTTCGATATGGCGCAGGATGGCGATTTGCGGAACCGGAGATGGTACACGACGGCTGCGGAGGAGGGTGTTAGTGCGTTGCAGGCGGAAGCGTACGGCATTGAGCTACCGCAGTGTAAGGTTGAGTTGCAGGAACCTGTTATTGCTCAGATCTTCTGAGGTGGTGCTGATGCTACGGTGTGGGACTGCGCTGGGATATCCCCTGTTCTGCCTACAGAGGTGATTTCCTCCGGCAGTGGTGGTTGGTTGTGTAACACATGGGATAGTTCCTGTTACAGGGCGATGAGGAAAACTTGGCACATGAGATCGTTTCTGATTCTATTCTGGACGAAATAGTTCCGAGTTAAGCCTTGGACTTGTCCTGATCGAGATTATTTTTGATAAAATTCAAATAAAAAGAAGAAATGCCATTGATAATGAGTGCTGATGCCTGACTTACGCCATGTGATGATAATGAATGGATGGTATCTTAACCCTAACCCAAACCCTAACCCTTAACTCCTCAACCCATTGCTCCTCACTCCGCTTCGCTTGCAGTTGACATTAATTTGGGTACGCCGGATTAACGTGCACCATTAAATTAATACGCTCTCAGAGTGAACGTATAACAATTCGTAGATGATCTGATCAAGTCTGCTTTATCTTAGAATGATCGGTCATCAAAGTCAATTCAAGCATCACAATCGTCTGTGCGATAGTTGCCCCGTACGACAAGAGATTGCTCCACATAGTCGATAGATAGAGGTACGTTGGTATTGATGCGAGAGCACACACGATACCAAAACACGTGAGAATGAGCGCGCATGTCCAAGCAGTAGATCGCTCTGTCGATTTTCGGGGGATATTGCAGACCGCGAGGGCGAGGCCTAAGATTTGCATCATTGAAGATTGGATTAACGTCCAAAAATCAGAATCTCCAGTAGATCCAGAAGTGCTAGTCGATTTCATCCACGCTATGCCCATAGGTATTAGAGACAAAAACATCCACACCGAGGTACCGCCAAGAAGAGTTGACACTGAGAATTGAAATCGGGTTCCTGGACTGCTATCCGAGGATGATACGGGGTACGCATCTTCGTATTTACGAAGCATCGCCATCTTCTCAAGGATACCGTCGCAAACACCAAAGAGCATCTGGTTCCGAAGTTCATTCTCCACTTTTCCATAACTGGTCTCGACGATGACCCGACACTCTTTAATCCTCTCGGCTCGTTTCCTCCCGCTTGTCTGATGTTTTTTCGTATAATGTTTAGGGTGGTTTTTGAGATAAGCCATATTCTCGATAGCCCTTCTCCAGATGTCGATGTACGAAGTCTGGCGCAGTCGTTCAAGGAGTTGCGGGACCCCGAATTTCCCCTCCGGCGGCCCTGCCTGAACTAAATCCTTGAGCACGCTGAGATCGTCGTCGGTGAATCTTCCCGGCTTCTGACTTTTAAAGCCAAAAGCATATCTTGCGTTTGACCAGGCTCTCCATCGCAAGTATTCTTCGACTATGGCGAGAAATTCCTCATTTGCGACATGGAAAGCTTTCGCAATCGATATGAGATGCGCATGATAACTATCAAATGTGATCTTCTTGAATTGATTGTTATTCGATAGCGCTAAATGCAATGTCAGTCATATGATCTTCGAATGCGTAGTTCAGTGACACCTACGTAACCATCCCTGGGCAGGATTGGGAGTCCCTTTTCTTCTCGCTTTGATATTCATGGTGGCGGAAATATTCATCCTCTAAGGGATGTTGATTGAATATAATAAAAGAGAAGAAATCGGGGTAATTTAGAAACTATGTCTCTGCAGAAGCAAGTCTGTTTATATTTAACGATCGCGCGTCGCGGTATTTGTTCTGCGGGTCGCGTCTCGTAGTCACGCTCACCAACATAGCCACCTGACTTACCAATCCGGCTTGTTTAAACTCGTGCGACAAGGTGACATTGCATGTAAAAACAGATCATGGTTGGCTTCTTCACCTCGAGCGGGGTATCTCACGATTTAGTTGGTTCCTACCTTGGTGGGAGTTATCCTTCGATCTACCAATGAGCTTTCTTCGATCGTTGCTAAGGATCCTCCTCAATGAGGGGCGTTGCTACATGAGGAAGGACAAGGACAATGATGTGAGAGCAAAATATTACATGATCAGAGTTGGATGATGTGATATATTGCGTAGGTAGAAAGGACGTAAATATGTTGATGAATTGATTGATATGTTAACGGAGGCTTCGGAGTCTATTTATACGTATGTGCCAGGCGCCTGTCGCCCTTTGTCGATAAGGGTTATTTACCCTAACCCCAATATTTACCTTAACCCTAACCCTCAAACCCTAGCCCCAAGTAAGTTTTCTTCGACATGTATAATTGGATCTTAACTGCCTATTTTAATGTAGGCGAATCCGAACTCCCAGTGCCCCAAGACTTAGCAGCTTCCTGCTCTGCCAGTGTGCTGATAACGTAAGACTCTCCTTTAGGTTTATTATCTTCCTGTTCGCCGTTGCTAGCGCCTTTACTTGATTCTTTCACCTTACACTTAACGCGAACATCGCCAAACATGTAGTCGAACCATATGGAATGAATGCGCCGAACATGCCCGCCTGAATCTTCCTCGCCGAGTTCCAAATTCTCGTGTTGGATGCCATGATGGTTCATATCAACTTCTAAACCTCGGCTCTGCTCCATCAAAAACTCCAGTGCTGATCGGTGCTTCACCCTTGTCATTCGTCGCGCCTTTGGACTTATGCATATTGCGAAAGATAAACGTCCATTTTCAGTCTCTCCGGGTCGTGAGAATATGAGTATAAATTTTGCTGGAACTGACGATCCTAATCGAAGATCCAGACAATTGCCATAATCCATCCTCCTTGTGATCCAAGGGGGATAGAAAGAAATAATTTCGTAGCCTGCCGATATCACTTCTTCAATATGAAGACCTATCGTCTCACATTCCTTTCTCTTGGAGAGTCGCCAAGTGGTTGATAGTGGTGGCATGGGAGTGCTTTCTCGGAGATAAATCGGTGTTGACGTTGGCTTTGTGATGAAGAGTTTCCATAGTGCTGGTACTCGGCTAAGGGTAAATAATAATTTGGAATTGTTAATAAGGGAGAATAGTTTCTCCCTGCGGATGAGGAAGGGTGGGCTACCTGGTGCTCGACTGTAATGGTTTTTGTCTCCTCCTTTAGTTCGAACTAGGGGGAGCACTAGATGATTCCTGTGGTCGAAGGTCCCCGGGATAAGACACCTCAGAATTGCAATGAAAACTCGATTCTTGGAATCAATTGGACGAAGAGGGATTGCCATCTGCATGCCAATGTTTGTCATAGCAGAGTGAGTTGTCGTTAGTGGTACATCAGGGCTGGTTTCCTCAGTCTGAAGCTTTTGAAAACTGTGACAATGTTTGAAATCAGAAGGCGACTGAGCGAGGACGGGATCCGCGTGGAGTCTAGGTTGCGTTTTCGGTGTCAAGCGATAACCCCAAGCCAGTAAACTGTCATCGTCGCGTGACTTGATAACTTCTTCCTGGAGGCGGGTAAACGCCTTGTTCCCCTCGCCATAAAGAAGAGGCATGTTAACTTCAAGAAGACCTAAAAGACTATAAGCTCTATCTTCGACTCGCGTGGTCTCTCGGTCCGCCGCCCAAGCCAATCGAGCCGCGGCACAGAATTGGGAGAAATCCCCGGAGTCTAGAGCAATCCTCGGAATATTCGTTATCTCGGAGAGGAGGTAGAGCAACCCCAGCCTATTGAGATAATGCTCTTGGTGCGTAAACGCGGCCTGGAGATTTTGGGCTCGGTTTGGTTCCAATGACCGATTGATACGGCCGATATTAAGCTCATTCCACAAAGAATCAAAGAATATCAGCTCCATAGGCGCGAGTAATTCTTGGAGCGTCCAACCTCTTCTAAACCAGCGACTGTTTCGAAACTCTGAATCGTCGCTAAATGGATCATCATCTGCGGATACGTCTGACAGGTAGATGTAACAGATCCTAGACTGTCTATACCATCGGAACATCGAATTAATACCCTCGGAGAGCTCAGCACTGCTTGACTTGTCAATGCAGCAAGTGTCGATCCACACGTAGTCAAGGCCATCTTTAGCAGCTTGTCGACAGCACCCATCTATCTTCGTATACTGCTCATAGCTGGTGTGATCCGGGTTTGAAATATCTCGGAAAGTTATCTCATGCTTCTGCCATGTATGTGACTAGTATCTAGCATTAGTAATGATCTAGAGTATTCTCACCTCATATGTGCTGAAATACATGCTTACTGGGCACACTTACAAGAATAGCATAAGGCGGGGCGGGCTGCCCATTGAATTCCTCCAACTGTCTCGTATGAACTTGAAGGAGCCGCATTGGAGGGCATGTTGTTAGTTTAACTGTAAAAAGTTGACCTCATACACTAAATAATGAAAGAGGTCAAAGTGGAAATAATCCGGTAGGCTGTTTCCGCGCCGCTTGCTTTCAAATCCAGTTAGTTGCCTAATTATCGTCGAGTATCAGTGTAACTTAGAGGCATACCTCTGTGTGATGTATTTTTACTTTCGTAATATCATGATGACCAGATCGTTGGCCTCCCGCTACTTGCATGGGCGCAGGAGAAAGCGACAGCTGAAGGATGAGGTTGCATGCTGGGGTCGTAAGGCATAATTCACACAGTAAGACGGACCGGGGCGCAGCAAGACCCACCGGCAGTATTGGGGGCGAAAACGCCATGCTTAAAATCGTACGGGGAAAGGGTGATTGATTTGAAGAGTTTACGGTCAACGGGAACAATCGTAGTCCGGCGGTAGAATAACCCAACTCATGAATGTCCCGTGGTGAATTATTACTTAGGTATCTACCTAGGTAGGTGCCTAATGCCTACCTAGTAACATATCTATAGAAAGGATACCTAGTAGACAGTATAAGTTATTGCAACTCTACCTTTCTGAAACGATCAAGTAGAACTCAGGTAATATCTTGAGGTTGGTAATAGGTACCACTTTGGAATGGGGTCAGAAAAGGGGTTGGATGTGCTAATTGTAATTATCCCATATGTTACACGACAGCCATGCATAGCCGATCATAGAGCTGGTGACTTACCTATTTAGGCATACAAGGGGATATTTCGGCCTACGATGATTTCGCCCCTTTTCGGTAAACACGGAGAAGGTTAATGAGCATGTCAGCCATTTATTCTCAGAAAATACTTTGAGTTTCTATGTTGAATTAGGCATACATTATAATATCTAGGTAGTGTGTAGGTAGGAAATACAAGGCACCTCCTAAGGTAAAGAACTATCTCATGACGCCGTCGGAAAAAAGGAGTAATCTCATAATCCAGTTTTGTGACAGCATTCGCAAGAGAGCCAATTCAAATTTTAACCAAGAGATAAAGCAATATCATCAATCTTTAACGTCGCATATCATGCATTGTGCATCTTTCTCCTCATACAATCCCATTTTCCAACCTTTGAGCTCTCATACCTTTCTACGCATAATCCAAGACAAAGACAAACCCCAAAGAAACAAACCCAAACAATCTCCATTGTCACTCGGAATGGCATACTTAAACCACCAATTCCCACCCCTAACCCCAAACCTACCTCTCCCAAGAACCACAAACTCCGCATCTGAGATCGGAGTGACCAGGTAAGCCTCACTCAAAGCCCAAACTCACCAGACACAACACACTCCAGAACCTCCCACCAGCGCACCCTCAAAATGTCCGTCCTCACCGAAATCACACACCTACACACCACAGCCTCACACATCCTGCGCCCTCTCGGCCGCGCCCCAACGCGGAGCGAATACGCCTCCGCGCTCGAACTCGCGGACGAGGCCCTCGAGCTCGCACGCACGAGCCCCGTCTCCCTGAACCCCTCAGTAATCCCCACATGCGAGGCCTTCCAACGGTTCTGCTACGACCCGCTGCTGCGCTGCTACGCGCGGGCGGCGGGATACGAGCGCTTCGTGTATGAGCGGAGCTCGTCGGCTTCGGCGACGAAGCGCAAGCGCGCGGGCCGCGTGTTCGACACCGATCCCGGCGAGCATTTGGTCGAGGCGCTGCAGGCGGTGCGGTTGGGGCGGTTGTTGGAGGAGAGGGAGGGGAGGAGGATTCGTTGGCGGGATGAGGTTTGAGGGGAGCGGGTAGGTATGAGCGTGAGATGTGGTGTGGGATTTATGAGATATACATAAGAACACTTACTACTGCCACGGGCCTGGGGCTTGGTGGTGGTTATGAAGGTTTCTTGAAGGGTTAAGAAGGTAGGCTTATTTGGTGAGTAGGTAAGGTTGGTGTGGGGCTTTGGGGAAAAGGGGCGTTGTTGGATATAATTATTACCTAGTACTGGCAGTGAAGAGTTTCACAGCTATTATTTTAGGTGAAGAGGTAATGAAAAGTCATTAATTCCCTTCTATAAACTTGGCTCTTTTTCGTGCTTCTGTGTCGCCTCGTAACGTAAGCATCGTGATTCTAGCTGTCGACAGGCGATGCACAATGCACGATACGTCCGAAGCTTCTTATAGCCATCTGGATTTAAACAATATCCGAGACTCGACGTCATTGTTGCAGCCACGTCTTCTACGCATGTAGAATTAGGTGCCGGTTTCGTTTGGACCCTGATTAGGTAACCATATTCTTTCCCGTCAAGCCAAGCTTCACGACTCATCGCGTGCCGATACCCGGGTGAGATGAGCGAACCGGGCAACAATCTCTTGGCGAGATGCCAGCGGTCAAATCAAAGTGTCAGAAATCAGCCGGAAGTGTGGGCGAGGCTTGAGCTAAAGGACTTGGCAAATCTCTTCCATGCTTATATTGATCCAGGTTAAGTAGATGCGTGGGATATTATTTCAACCTCAGAAGTCTCACTTTCTTTTTTGAAAAAATGATGTGATCTTTCACCTTGCTCCTCAGTCGCCTTGGAGTGCCGGCGCGTTGGGAGAACAACACATGGAGCATGATCGATCCGAGGAAAGCGTCGAGCCGCGAAAAGCCTCTTGCTTCGGATTTTTACACAGAGAACAATTAATTGCGGCTTTCGCGGCATTAGGATGTTTCCTCGTCGCGGCTATCGTGTTAATCGGTTAGTTGCCAAAAATTTCCCTTGAAAATGTCGAATGTGTAGATCTTACATACTAACATCAAGCGTAATCGACTAGCTCTTGCAGCGACCGGCACAATTCACGCTGGCAGCCCTTCTAATGATTCTACCAGCCAGAAACGGGTAGTCAATGATGTAAGCATGCCAGGTTCAACGTCGACACCGACGTCTACTGCCCTAGGATCTGCAACTTCAGATTCGACTCAACCCTCTTTTACGCCATCTGTCGTCAACTCTGCTGCAGTCTCACATGTGATTCCTCTAAGAATCATGGCTCTTGGCGCCTCTATCGTCAAGGGCGAGACTTCTCCCGGCTACCTCGGTTTCCGCAAACCCATGCGTGATGAATTAGTCGACTCCGGTTTCATCGTGAACATGGTGGGATCTGTACAGTTAGGTGATTTCGTCGACAACGAGGTTGAAGCCTATGGCGGGAAGAAGGTCACGGAGATGCACGACTATGCCAAGAAGATCGTACCCCAGTCACTGCCCAACCTTTTCGTCGTCCATCTCGGGACCAACAATCTTTTGCAGAACAAGGACACCGACAAAGTTGGCTCGCAAATGAAAGATTTGATCGATTACCTGCTGACTGCTTCAAACCAATCAACGGTCATCATGAGCACCATGTTGACTAATAAAGTCCCCGATAAGGAGCCTAAGGTCTTGGATATGAATAAGCAGTATCGAGATATGATGAAGGGGTTCGAGGCAGATCAGAAGCCAGTCGTATTAGCTGAGATGCATCCCAGCGAAGGTGTCCCTGGGACTCCTACGACAGATGACATCGGACCCGATGGTTCACACCCTACAGTTAAGGGGTATGAAATGATGGCGAGTCTCTTCGTCAAGGCGATCAAGGAAGCCGAGGGAAAGGGGTTCTTCCGTAAAGCCGTCGATAATGGCACACCAGAAGATGGGAGTGTTGAGAAATGATAGAATTTGGTAATAGTCGGGGATCGCCAATACTTATTACCCCTGAGACGGCACCTAGTACTTAGCACCGCCGCGGCGCGGTAGCTAGCCCAGGTTCTAGCTTCAGGATTGTTAGAGGTTATAGGATAGATATATCTCAAAATGTTAATCACAAGGTATCGGGAACCATTGGTTTATCCGACACTATGAATTATATTTCTTCTTCAGAGTATGCAACTTACCGTGTCCATAATTTCGTTGTTATAAGCGCGTGGGTATGCGCATGACGGGACTGTGGTCCCGTCCGAAACCGGTCCTACCGAAAGCAACGACGCAAACGCGGCTTGCACCCTCCATGCCTCAGTCAAGGGTGCTTAAGTAGATGTCCTCGATTTGCATCACCACTGTAAGATACCGTGATTACGTACCGTCAACACCCGTCAAAAGGTGGACGACTTCGATGACGAGCCAATCGTAATTATGCGAGGGCTTAATCGGTTAGAGTATGTGGACTTTTAGAACAACATTTACGCAAGACCGATCGAGTTTCGCTTCCGAGATGCCGGCAAGCTCGAGAGGCTTAGAGCGCTAAAAATGAAGAGGGATCCGACTGATGCGATAGCCAAGCGACTCCTTGAGTAGGTACCTAGTGAGCAGTTATATTAGACGTCGGTAGAGATCTGCTCTTTCACGATCGCGTTGACTCCTATAGAAGATTGAGTCATCATCGGGTGGCCTCGAGTTTTGATTACACTGCAAAAGTATAGCCCGAAGAAAGAGCCTTGATCGCGTTCGCACTTTTGAGCGCTTGTGCACAATTTCGGACAGGCGTACGTATAATATGCCCTATCTAGGTAGGTAGTACGAACTCTCAGGAAGACGTACGATAACGGTAACGGTAACGATACGTACTAGGTATGCGGGTAGCACACAAAGATGGGTGTATAATTGAAGAAAAGTATCGCCTGCATATAAGTCGGAGTAATACGGACATCCCTCGACATTATGCTTCCAATGCGATGTGTGAAGAAGCTCTATGCCAAGGCTATTTTTATCACACCAGATGCCCAGTTCTAGTATAGCGACGTTGTTTGCTCCGGGTACGTCACCCCTTCACACCGAGCTTATGGCCTAACAACATTAGTTAAGAATGGAGGGATGGATGCGTCCGGACCTCCAAAGCATTTATATATTTAAGCTTGGGGAAGGGTAGACACCCTCATAGTTTCCGTCTGTCAACCTACGAATATATTGTCAAAACCCTCTCAATTATTCTTTGAACCGGGGGAAAAACTCACGATGCTAGGTCGTCTACTACTTACGATTGATGCCCTTGGAATGTGCATTGGCACATTGAATGCTGACTATTTCAGCGAAACCCATATGTTCAATCCGAAATGGCCGCCACATGCCAAGTAAGTCTATTAGTTATCCAACCCCCTCCTTTTTCCCTGCTAATATCTTCAACAGGTTCCACAACGTGCAAACTGTCGGCCTTGCCATGATTCTGTCGGTCATGACGCTTTATTATACGTGGCGTCCTGCTCGGACACGGGAGCTCAAACGTGAGTTCCTATTTATGAGCGCATTGTCCGGATCTATTTATTGGTTTGCTGGACTACTTTCAATTCTTCCGCCGCAAACGATGGGAGTCGATCCGGAGTTCGGCGGGCCAGCGTTCCCTCAGGGTCGCCTTTTCGTGGGTCTTATGACCTGTGGGTTATTAGGTGCCTGGCTGGAGTATTGACTGATATCCGACGGGGGAATTGGTGATGATAGCTTCGGTGATTTCTATCGTATCGAGTGGAAGGCAAATCCAAATTTCCATATCTAGTATCTGACGCTTTCATTGGCGAGTATGAGGACATTGTCGACCTTGGTGTGATTGCTTTTTTGGCCAGATGGCCTACACTTAACGGAAGCTCCGGAAACGGTCTCAGCTTTGTGGCGATCGTGACGCCCTATAATCTTCATACGTCTGAGGGGTGGCTTTTGTTGCAGCTGGCTACATGGTCAGATACTACCAGCTATGATTTATATTTTCACCAATAATCGACAATTGTGGAAAACGAAGAATTTGCTGTTTTGAAAGAAAATAGCCGCGGAGTAATTAAAAAATACAGCTCAGAATCCTGTGCATGAGCTGCTTAACTTCAACATATCAAACGATGTTAAACGGATGATGTGATGATAGAGGAAACTGCCGAATGAGTACCTACGAAGCAGGGGGGACAAGAGAATCGATGTGGGGCTTTGCGATGTTTGAAAGCGACTTCCTTGAAGCGCGACACTAGGTATACTATAACTACGTCAAAACTACGTAGCTTTCTAATTCAAAAGGATCTCGCTGATTTTCAAGTATATCGATTCAAATATTTTTAATAAATGAAGTATGCGATCGCTGATTCCGGAAATAACCTTAGATGTGATAATGCTACAGCATTAAACCTGGAGCTAGAGGACCGGCGTCGTGACGACCCCGCATCGCTTGATAGGAAGGTTCCGGAGTAAACCATAGGAGTGGAGGGCCAAATATGTGTGTAAGAAGGTAATCATCTCCATCTTAGATTCACAATTCTCAAATTGAATCGATTCCGAAAGTACCTACCTAAGTGCCATTAGACAATCCGCATCAAGAACATCCACAATGTCTTTGGGAGAAGCAATTCCAGTGGTGAACTTTGCCGTATGGTCGATGGGCTCAACTGAAGATAAGAAACATATTGCTCAAGAGTTAACAGACGCATGTCGCAAAGTTGGCTTTGTATATGTCGTCAACCATGGAGTACCCAATGATTTGCTGGAGGAAGCTTTTGGTTGGTCCAAGAAGCTCTTCGATCTACCTCGGGAGAAGAAGATGCTAGCACCCCATCCACCAGGTAAGTTTATGTAATCCAGTGTCGATGATCAATCATGGTAACAGTATGGTCTAGGCCCTAATGTCCACCGTGGATATTCGTGGCCTGGTCTAGAAAAGGTATCGCAAGATATCATCAAAGATGGCGACGAATCTAAAGAGGCCGAGAACCGGAAAATCTCAGATGTCAAGGTTTGTCCCAGCCCACCAATTCTTGTTAGGTTGACAAATCTCTAATCCCAGAAAGGAGAGCTATGAAATTGGCAGTGAGGAATCCAAATTACAGCCGAACGTCTGGATACCCGAAGACATCCTCCCTGGCTTCCGTGAATTTATGGTGCCATTCTACTGGAAGTGTTTCGGAATAGGAAAAGAATTGCTGCGTGCTTTAGCCATCGGAATTGGACTTGAAGACGAGGACTTCTTTCTTCGTTTTCATAGCGGCGAAAATAACCAATTAAGGCTACTTCACTACCCGCCAGTGGAATCAGAGAAGCTTTCCAGTAACGAAGTCGCTCGTATGCCCGCTCATTCTGATTGGGGTACGATCACAATGTTATTCCAAGACGACTGCGGAGGTTTGCAAGTTGAGCACCCGAATGAGCGGAACCATTTCGTTGATGCGACGCCGATGAAGAATACCTTGGTTATGAACGTGGGCGACTTATTGATGAGATGGAGCAATGGTATGTCCGGCGCGCCTTTATTACCACTAATATTCCGTGAAATGACTGACGTCGGGATTCAAGATTTCTTGAAATCGACGCTCCATCGCGTCACTCTTCCACCAGTTCAGAGCAAGCCTCAAGCTGATGGAAAGCTTATGACAAGACCAAGATACTCGATCCCATACTTCGTTTCTCCAGACCCGGAAGCTATTATTGAATGTTTATCAGTATGCATAGATGAGAAACACCCTGTCAAGTACGAGCCGGTTGTGCAGGAAGAGTATAGGCGAATGAGAGCCAGAGGACAGTATGCGGAACCAACGACCACTCCAATAACGGTCTCATAGTGAACTCGTGGTTTCGGATTGATGAATGTCAAGAGTCGTTTAAATGAGGACACGCTACGCCATCAATTGTAAGTTGTAGCCGAGACCGAGACATCGAAGAGTTGATGAATTCATAAAAATCAAGGGCAAGGGTTACAAAAGCTGCTGGTACAGATTACGGAACTTCGGATACCCCACCAGGTACTCAGGTACTTGTCCCTTCTCCAATCAGCCTGTTAGGCCCCCAAATTAATTAACCCCCGATTCTAATAGCCAATCGAATTCTAGAAATCGACAGGGGTTATCTATAAGCGCCTGTTTTGGCGCTCATGAGCGGGGCATAGCGCGTAATCATACTCCCCACACCGTTTGTCGGGATCAATGGGGTTGGTTACAGCAAGTTACAACTCTCCAGCTTCATTAATGATTGGACAAATCTCATCGACGCCGAGGAGCTGGTCAAGCTGTATTTAGCACAGCCTACCTATCTGCGGGATCTCCCTTTCGCAGGGATAAGGAGTACATATGTATGCAGCCAGCTCGCCTTATAGGATAAGATGGCGACCCAAAAAGTGGCCATCTGTCACCGTCGAGTCTCTTCACCTATTTACCTCCCCTTTTTGACCCTAAAACTGCGATTTTCTGAAAACTTCATCTAAAGCTATCTTGTTGAAAACCACATATCCCGAGTTAGTTGAGCTATTCCGCTTTGCATCTCCATATAATAGAAGCACGGCAAAGGTAAGTGTGAAATGGATGCGGGGCTGTTCCACCTTGACGATCCTTCAACTGCACCTCCAGCTACACCACCTCATTGAAACGCGAGGCTAACAATAACAGAGTATTCTCTATACTCAAAAACTCAAGAAGTGTTGAACCATCATGTCTGGCCAATATTATCCTCGTGCGTAACCCTCATTCCGACTTACCGTGTCATAGCTTAGGATTGGAACTAATAAGTCGTATACAGCGCCCCCTGGTGCGGCTGGATCAACAGGTATGTCTAGAAATCCATTGCCCCTAGACGGCGACCGGTAGCAGAAGACTGATGGAAACAATTTCAGCACCCCAAAAGAGTTATCCGCCACCACCCACATCTCCTCCCGCAAACCAGACGAAATTTTATCCTCCGCCGCCTGGAACTCCCAGCTACCCTCCTCCACAAACTCAAAGCTATCCCACTCCTCCACAACAATCATATCCAGCACCCCCACAGCAGAACTATCCAGCGCCACCACAACAGGCTGTATCTCCGCCACCCAAGATCGGAACACCAGTATACCAACCCCCACCTTCCCAGCCAGCACAACATGCCTTGCCCATTCGGAACGATGGCGCAATGACACCACCAGGCAGTGCTGCACCAGCATATGGAGACGTAGTCTCTAACCCTCCCGAGGGGTTCCCGAACGAGAAAGCGCAAAGCATTCTAGGGACGGGACCGAATCACTCGCGGACCACCTCAAATGCTGCTGGACCCTCGCATTTCCAGGGTGCCGCAGCGACTCTAGACGACGTGGGTACATTCAATGGTGGATCATATCGCATCAGTCACCGAGACTGCAACACGATTATCACGATTCAGCTGGCAATGGGGTGTCCGATAAGCGCAAAGCCGGGTGTACTGATCGCCATGAGCCCGACAATCACGCTGAAGGGCGAGTACAAGTTCAGCATGAAGAAGTTGATGGCCAGCGGCGGCGAGCTCGGTCACTCGACCTTCATTGGTCCTGGTGAATTGTTACTTGCCCCTAGTATGCTCGGCGACATGACCACCATCCGTCTAACGGGCGACGAGTCCTGGAGCGTCGGAAAAGACTCGTACGTGGCCAACACCCAGGGCGTCGTTCGCGACTACAAGCGCCAGGGTCTCGGAAAGGCTATGTTCAGCGGGGAGGGGCTGTGGGTCCACAAGATCAGTGGTATCGGTCTACTGTGGATCACCAGCTTCGGCGCTATCATCCGCAAGGACCTCGCTGAGGGTGAGAGGTATATCGTCGATAACGGTCATCTGGTCGCGTGGAATGTGAAGTACGTCATGGAACGTGTGGCTAGCGGTGGTATTATGGGTGGGCTTGCTAGCGGAGAGGGCCTCGTCTGCAAGTTTACGGGTCCGGGCACTGTGTTCTTGCAAACAAGGAACCCGGTAAGTAATGCATTTGTTTGCTCTTTTTTTTCTTTCCTCGATACATCTTAGTCTTGGGCGCCTGGTTGACTAATATACCGTACAGAGATCTTTTGGCGCTTATATGGCGGGTAACGCTGCGCCGCCGTAATTATTACCGTTTGGATATTCAAGGCAATATTCGATATTTCTACAAATGGGATATATTTCTAGTTACGTTTGCAAAATACCAGTGCCGGGCAGCTCATGTATTGGATACCTATTTTACTTTCACTTCTACGTTGGGGAAATTAAAATGTGAATGATAATAACGAAGCAGGATTGCTTTTGTGAATTGACTTCAATTATAACGTACTTTTACTTGATATAGCATCATGATTACTGACCTCTTCTTTATATTTGTGACTAGGACAATAGTATGACCAGTGATTACCCTTGGGTATTTATCGCTTTTTATTCCAAATTTAGCATCAGGGGGCTCTCAGACCGGATGACGAGATCAACCCGGAATATGTGCTAAGATTGTACGCATAGCTTATTTCAACCTCCTCTCAATAAAAACGGCAGTTGCTTTAAGCAGTAGTTCAGCTTCTATACAAGCAGTGGGCTATTACCTAGAATAAGATGTTTTAGGGATTTTTAAATACCCCTATTGTACGATATGCTAGTTGTAGAGTGTCGGGATTTGCTTTATGAATATGTCATTGAAGATGTGTTCTTGTAATCATTTGACGAGGCTCATGGTAGTAGAAAATAATAGATTTTCGTATCTCAAAAGCGTATTTTATAAAAAGGAGAAAAAAGGAGAGTGGGAGAGAAACCGAAGAAAAAATAATATCTCAGTATAACTACGGTTTTGCTAGGTAAAAAAAGGATAATATGATAGTTATTAGTAAAAAGGGGTTTAGGAAAGAAGTACAATTTGCACCTACTAACCTAGCTTAAACTACAAGGGGTATGACACGATTCATAGGTCCAGGAGAATGGCAAACATCTCGCTCCTTCTAGTTTCAATGACTCTACTGCTGGCTTAAGCGTTTCAAGGTGCACGGTACTTGGTACCTAATTGACAATACTGTACCAATCGCGCTAACGAATCGAAGCGACGACCTCCTTAGTGATCGTGCTTGCCAGAAACGCACAGGATACATAAAACTTAGATAAGGAAAGAGACTATATATTCTAAAGAAGGAAGGATCGGTCGATACCATTACATGTCTCTAGCGGAACGACGCGTCTTAAATCTCGTGAGTTTATTGCTTTCCTTTTGCTTCACCGTCTCAGTTCCGGGCATACAGCGTTCTTTGGTGGTATCTTGAGATTTTTTTTTTCAAAATTTCCCCTTGGTTTTTTGGACTTTAGACTTACAGTTTTCGTCACAATTTGTTAGGGTCCCCAATACTTAGGTACTATTAGGTACTCGGACAATCTGAATCTGAGTCGTCCACTAGCGGTTGAGGTACGATCATCATATAAATTGTCGACAACACTGAATACTCTAATCACTACCATCCCCCATTAATAAATCACCCAACAGGGCACTCGTACTCTACCCTCATAAATTTACAAAACACCTAAACATTACCAATCCCCATCCACCCAACAAATCTTTCCCACCCCCACCTCTTCTTCTTCACCTTCTTCACCTTCTTCACCTTCTTCACCTTCTTCACTTTCTTCACCTTCTTCACACTCTTCACCTTCTTCACCTTCTTCCTTGCAGACTTTCTTCTACTCTTTCTCATACACCTTTTCCTACACTTGTACTCTAACACTTCTTCGTGTAGCGAACATCAACACCGTTCAACCATTTTCAGCAGCAACACTGAATTTGGATTATTTTCTTCCGGGTACGTACACCCTATTTCGTCTTTTTATATTTCCTATTACCCAACTTTCTTCCTTCTTTCTGCCAGATTCCTAACAACTCTCTCAAGCAACCTCGTTCCGCGCCAGTTTTCCCACGCGTATCGGAATCATACAGTAATTCAACTGTACAATATATCACCGACGAGATACCTTCTCCTACGATTAGGCTAGTATTCTCCACCAAATATTCATTCTATCCTTAATACTCCATCCAATCCTGCTCACGTATATCTACCATTATATCAAACTTCGTACCCTACCATACTATGACCACTACCCGTCTATGGAGATATGCCATACACCTCCGTGCTGCGCGTTCACCCCATTCTTTACCGTTTATTTCCACATTCTATGGAAGTGTTAGCACAGTATTTCCTTCTTATCTTCTTTATACCTATCACTCACATCCTAAGTGATTATAATCGCACACTCTCGTCTACTAGAATACATGCTGATACCTTGCTCTACACAGTATACCACACATAGCGTACACGCTTGTAATACCTTTTCCAACCCACACTTACCGCGTTCTGATCACAATATCAATCTCGACCTGATCTGTAAGATATCAGCTCTCTTCAAACCCCTAGGTCACCAGTTTCCAATATTATTTTTACCAATCTCTTCAAGTCATCAAAATTGTAGCCTACTAATCTTTGATATTAGTGCACTTGGAGCCGAAGATGCGCCACGCCCTGGCAAACAAGGCTGCCGCCAGAGCGAAGTCGCTGAACTTGAGCGTCGATACCAATGTCAACACCGACACTCGTGGCTCAGTGGCAACGACTCGGGGTGCAGATGTTTCTACCCAGATCTTAACCGCACCACCAAATCAGCAGAACTTTGACAGCACCGAAGTCAGAGTCAAGTCCGCGAAGCCAAGCGAGGCTCTCGCTAACCCTAATTGGCGATCCCGCCAGTTAGGCCCGGGTGCTCCCCTAAGACCCCCCAAAACTGCTGGCCTACCGAAGACCGAATTCCAGAGATCCGGGGGTCACGAAGCAAAGAACCCCGTCCGGGATGTTTCCCTAGACGATGAATCTTCTGTGCGCCGATATCGAATGACGCCTGTTGATCCTGATTTCATCCATTCAGCTCCATTAACGAAGAAGGAATTCACAGGTGCAGATATTGACTCGGGCGGCACTGAGGATGATGAGGACAGAGACATGTATCCAACAGACCAGCAGCGTGGCAACGATCTAGGGGTAGAGGCTCTTGTCCGATTGGAACCACTATCTCCAAGAACTCGCGAAAACTTTGGACGTCAGAAGGCAGATAGCCAATGGATGGAGAAGTGGCGTTATGGAGATTCTCCGTTAAGTGCCACTCCACTCCCGCAGACAAATTCTTCATGCTCAGAGGAATACATTACCTTTCCAGCCGCCAATGTTAAAGCAATTAGAGAATCCCGAAGATTCAAGACAGGCGCCTGGGGGGACCTAGACGAACAAGTGCAGAGACAAGTTTTTGAGTTTAAGGAGCCACGTACGGCAGGTCTTCCGTTACGTTACCTGCATCGAGAGAATGAAAGCGGTAGACGTCCATTAGTCTTTGAATCCATCGTTCAGGATCCAGCAACCCGTGGAACAACGTTCAATAGTAGACGCCTGGTGGCGCCTTGCCCCCCAACTATCCCCGAGCATCCTCAAGAAGAGGCTCAGCGCTACGATACTTTAATCCACAAACTCAACAAGGGGTCAGACTTTTCCTTCGCTGACGAACGCCACAAACAGGAACAAACTGACGATGGACTCCGCATCCGAGAACAATTTCGTGCGATTGGACGCCGCTCAAACATTGAGAATAAGGAGAGTTCTGCAGCGTCAAAGTCGATGACTCTATGCCGCCCATCGACGAATGGCGCCAGCGATTTTGGAATCGGGGCTATTGAAAAACAGCGCAAACTATTGAACCCTCAAGCTTCTGAGTTTCAATTTTCTGGTCAAGTCTCCCACGACTTTTCCAGTTCATCAAACACAACTCATCCTAATCGTCCAACTCCAACTATTAACAATCCTCCGAACAATCAAGTTATTGTTAGTAGCGACGCACAAGTAATCTTGGAAATGCTAGCTCGCCTCCGAGAAGAGGTAGCAGAATTAAAGCAATCGACCACGCACCCATCGAACTCCCAAGGCGCCGGGCTTCAGCAGCAGCTAGACAAATTGCAAGACATGGCGAAAAGCATGAGCACAGACTCAGAATCTCAGTCTCCGACTGAGCCTCCGACTGAACAGAACCAAGCTCAGCAGACAGCACTTGTACATGTCCCCCGCCAATCGCAGCAAGGACACCAGCATGGTCAGCATGGAAGCCAGTATGGAACTCAGTACGGAACTCAGTATGGAACTCAGTATGGCACTCAGCCGGGATTTCAACAGGTATACCAGCAAGGATATCAGCCATATGGAGGTTATACGCAACCTCAACCTCAACCTCCTGCGGTGTCATGTCCCGGTATGATGCAAAGTCAGACGTACATCCCTGGGATGTATGATAGTCCCATTGTCAGTGGATCGGTATATGATCCATCTGCGTACAATGGAGCTAACAACGGAGTTAACAATGGCACTGGTTATAGTTCAGCTGGCTACGCTCCTGCTTACCCGGTGGCTCCTGTCTATGACTTCAGCGGGCAGCCAAATACGCAGTTCCACGCGGTTCCCATCGTGAACCCAGCTACCCTTGCCGCTCCTGTGAGCACTGGTAACATACCACTCCCTCAACAGGCACAAATGGCCTTTGGTCCTAAGCCAGTCAGGAAGCCTCGCGGACCTCCCCGTATGGGTGATCCTCACTATGCGGAACACCAACAAAACTATGAGCTGTACCTTGAGATGAAGCGTGCGACCGACCCCGAGTATGCACGACAATGCAGGGATCGCCAGGCAAGACGCTCTGAGCGACAACGATCCTCAAAGACATCTTGAGTATTCGCTTAGGTCTCTGTTATATCGTCTTAACGATAAACATCTTGGCGAATGGATATTTGGATCCTCGAATGGGATCATCTGCGTATTGCGAACGGCAAACAACCTTCCACGGATGTTATTGGTTTCATTTTAATTTTTCTTTCTTTCGTTTTTTATTTTCTCTTTTCTTTTCGGGTTTCGTTTTTCCACTGGACGCGACGGCATGTTTCTGAGCCACGAATGACGGAATGAGCATAGCAACTCTCCACATCGCAACCTCTGATTCTCTCTTATGCGATCATATGCTCGGCATCGTTTCATTGGCTCTATCGGCATTTCCTTCTCATTTTCGTGCGCTTATTTCCTTCAGCTCTTGCGTTTTGGAAGCACCGAGTCATCGAGTTCTGCAAATTGCCACTGGATTTTCAATGTCTCATTCATAGGGACTTGGACATTGAGAACTACCTGGAGATATTATACTCCAACGCTCATTACAACTTGCAAATCGACTTAAATTCCTACTCCTACGCTTAACTTGACAATCCAACATAGCCTCATGCTATTTCTCTGGAGGCTCAAGTTCGTATAGGAAAAGCATCCACATGATGCTAACGAAGAGGAGTTAACGAGAACTTTCTCCATTCGATATCTGCGTGTTGTTTGTTGTGCAAAGGGCGGTAGGGTGGGCACGGAAACCTCACGTGGACTAGATAAGGTGCGTTATTAATGATACCTGAGAAAAAATATTTGCAAGCGGTTAGCTAACAGATATTTTGAAAGGTTGTTTTATTTGCGTCAGTGGACCTTACCATGACCAATAATCAACAACAAACTACCATCATCCACATCTCGTCGGGTACGGTGAACGATGATGTGCCGAGGATACTGAAAAGATTTGCCCCAAAATCACAATTGGGGGTGCGGAACTGGGAGGTTGTCTGGATTTTTTGTGTGGCCTTGAGATAGGATGCCGTCGGCGGGGGAGTTAGCTGAATATGAGCGTCTTGAGAGGGTATGGTTGTTTTAACGGGGATTGGCTAAAGTTGAACCGGCGTAGTGGTTTATACTAGAAGACGTCAAGATGATCCGGTTTCTCGACAAAACTACCTACTGTCGCATAGGTCTGGTCTAATCGTCAATGCCAGATCGGATTTCCAATCGCCGACACCTAGCAAGACGCCAATATCAACGAGGTGCTCAAGACTGGACGATAACTTTCGATTGGTTATGACCTATGCGACAATGGACGGTTACGATGAGATTCATCATCCTACTTTCTCACGGTGTCTTTGTCTTCACAGCTACACGCAATGATCAGCTGTGGAAAGTATTTGTCAAGCGGTCTTTGCGACGATCGAAGCTTGACCACCAGCATTAACACCAACCATCCTGCATGCAATATCTCGTGGAAAACAAGACTGGGTTCCGGCCATATATCAGCTGACAACTCACTTTTTTACCAATTATCCCGCCATGAATACGTTCTCGGCACACATTCTTCCAAGCGATACTCGAGGTGTGATTAACGGTATCAAATAACCGGGACGGCCAACAATACATACATCCATATCTACATGTCTATATGGCAACGCGCAACTAGTAGGATAAGTTGTGGCGTTCTCGTTCAGACATAATTAGGTAGATTTGCTACTGCTTTGTCCTTTGTGGATGCAGATGAATTAATTCGTTATTAAATGATGTCTATGAAGAAATATGTGAATTGGTGAATGCGTAGATCCCTGGAAGTTGTTGAAGTGCGGCTGAGAGCGATCGTCGCTGGAAATCTAGCGAATCGGATATTGTGAATGACGTATCCACCAATCATAATGGCAAAATTGATGGAGATTGAGGGATCTGTAGGTGATTCTAGTGGGGTGTGCTTATGTAAGTACCTGTACCTTGACCTTAGAGAACCTTGAACAGTGCCAAGTGGGGCCCTGGAAGCTTGTGACGTTCCCCACCGATTCAATTGAACCTTGAGCTTCTCGAAGTTGAGAGGTTGGAATCTTACCTCGACATCCTCAAAATTGCAACCTAAGTTTGGAATTGATCTCAAAAATCACCATCAATACCAGATCACCTGCTAAAACCTACCCCTTACAGAGTTTTGGGTGAAGTTGGAGTGAAGGGGAGGTCACTAGAGTAACATGCTTCACCTCTATTCTTCAGCTTCGTTTGGTTTCTTGGTTGATCGCGACCATCTACACCTCCTCACGTCTTTTTCCATTTAATCTTTTCGCAGAAGCTTAAGGCATTACTATTCTCCGCTTCCGCCCAATCCCTATTCCTAAGAATTCTTCTGCTCTACGCCACATCATTGCCTTAACGATGTCGACTCCGATGCGTCACGGCCCCTCCCAGCAGGGCCGTACACCCTCACAGCACCCCGTAGCCGCGCCTACACCTCAAGCTTCGACTCCATTTTCAAACCCGCAAACCGCTGCCGCCTTCTCCCCTCACGGTCCTAGATCCTCACCACAGCAATTTAAGAAATCCCCCGCCACCGGTACGATGATTGGAACCAATACCAGTGTGACGGTCAACTTCGATAGCCCTTCCGTTACTGCTGCTTATAATACTTTGGGTATAAATATGAATATTAACGACCTTAACCTGGATAGCATAAGTGTTGGGGGACTGGTTGCCGCAACGAGACAATCAGATGAGGAAGATCGCAAGAAGAGGATGGAAGCGGTTATCGCCGCTCTTTGGGTAAGTGATATCTAGCTTGTATTGCTAAGAATACAAGCAGTAATTAACCCCTCCACAGGGCCAAAATAGTAGTCGTGTTAGTAACCAAGGACTCGAGAGATTGGCTATCCACCTGAATCTGGAGTGTCTTTGGGAGGATGTTAAGGGTGCCGGCGAAAATGCCAAGACTCTGATCATAGCAGGACAGACTATGGCAGTTGAGGTCGGCATCACTAATCACGTCGTACATCAAGCTTCATTGGTGTATACCGAATCCATGCCAATTCTCGAGAAACATGCCGACAAAGCATCCGCTATCTTACTGAAGGACCTCTCTCTGGCTCCTGGCCAGAGCCCTTTGACCAAGAGATTAACGCAATTCCGTGCAAATCTCGAACGTCTTGCTACGCTTGACAAACTTAGCGGCTCTCCCGGGTTTAACTGTCACGAGGCGATCGCAGGTATTTGGGAAAGCTTGGAAAGACTTCACAGATGGGACGTCGAGAAACTTCGGCATGAAGACCGCGCTTTCATTCGTATGTCAGATGAAAGACTCAGAGTCTTTAGTCTCTGCCTCCGCAATGGCTGTCCTCTCATGCATGCTCGGGGTCGAATTGGTCTTAGTCTTGACTACTGGAAAGAGAGGAGAAAACTTGCATCTACGACTGTGGATACCGATGATGCCAAAACGTGGGGCATTCTAATCGAGTGTGCACCTGCTAGTGGCATGGTTTACAGTCCTGTGCGAGTCTCGGATAAGTGGATTAGTCCCGATATCGAGAAGTCACATATTACAGAAACAGATATGATGCAAACTTCTGTGCCTTTCCTAGATTGGCTTGAGCCGCCTACCACTCTTCTACCATCCTCGGAAGAAGTGAAGACGGAAGGTGGACTGGAAGGACTGCCTGGTCCCAAAACTCCTGATGTCGTCTTCATGGCCACTTTCGATCCTCCAGTCATCGTTCCTCATGCTGTCGCTATGGAGATATATAAGATTTCTGCGACGAATGTCCCTTTAACGAACATCACCTTCGATGCACTAATGTTTCCTATTCCTGAAGGAAGCCCTTACGATCCTAGCGAGCCCCGGGAATTTACCTTCATCCAGACTATTCCCACTTTCTCGCAAAGCCCTCAGGCGGAACCCACCTTGAAGGCTCATCGTAACACTTTATTCATATACAAGCCAGTTTATGGGCAGGTCGTTAACCATGTACCCTTTGCCCACCCAAAGGACCTAGTTGCGATGCTGCCATTGCTGCGCCAGTACGCGTTCCTATCTTTGCTCCTTACTAATATGTTCAAGCCCAAAGAAGGAAAACCGTCTACTACAGAATCCAGCGAGGAAGATAGTCATCAACCGGTTACTCAAAAAGATGAGTTTGAACAATTCATGTCTACGAAGACGTCAAAGGAAAAATCAGTCCCAAAGAATGCATTAAAGGTAGACCTTACCCTAACAGCGCATCCTGTTCCACGCTTATTATTGGTGTTCCCTTTCAATGGCGACACGGCAAACGTCCTACTCGAGATCCAGATCGGCGGCCGAGTCGCCATTATCTCCGAGAATATCCTCAAGCCAACGAGTGATAGTCAAGGAATGGAACAATTTAGAAGATCGGACTGGGCTAATGCGCTCGAGACTATGGAGGATATCGGAGCTTGGATCGAGCTTATAAAACGTACGCTGGAGGAAGAGTAAACACTCTTGATGGAAATTAGATTTACGGACATGCGTCGAGCGTACGGTGCTAGTATTCGGAGTCCGTTGAGGGGTGTAACTAGGCGTAACAGTACTGACATCAGTGGCGTGAGGGGGCGGAAAACAAAATTTGCGGGTTACGAGTGACACGGTTTATACGGCTATGATACCCCGGAGGCCCTTTGCCTTTGTTGCGTGTTGGACTAGGTATAGATGGGATCGCGATCGCGATTGCGCTTTTTTTTTCTTCTTTTCGATGTGCTTTGCGCGGTTGCGTGTTTGCCATTTATTCGCGTAGGATCTGACGGTTTGTTGGATCCGGTCGAGGGGGGAATAAATGGATTAACTACCTAGGTACCTATGGAAATTGCTTGTGTTTTTTGTGATTTGATATGGGTGCTACATACCTCCATAGGCACCTACCTATCTTATGATCACTGGGTGGGTGCCCTATATGTCTAGAGACTTGCTTCTCGTGCTCGTCATCGGACCGTTTCTTCAAGACGTTGAGCTTTGTGGAAGTGCATCTAAAGACTAACCCCGTTTTCCTGGAGACTCGACTAGTTCAAATCCAAGTTCACGTGTAAGTACTTCCTCTTTCAAGGTAGGTAGGTAAGCAAACGAAGAAAAAAGCCTACCTAAGTTTGCTTCGCAGCCTGTCTTCGGTCAATACAGACCTCATGTTTGCAAAATTTCGTGATACCCGCCGAGAAAAAAAAACGTCCTTAATCCCCCTTTCTCGCGCGTAATAAACACATATTCAAATCACATCACGCAGCCAGATCAAATTAGCATAATCTCTGTTCCATAGTACACTGTATTAAGGCTTTATCTATTGCTCCAGCTCCAGCTCTTTCTCGGGTAATGCTGTATCATCCTCATCCCTCAGCTCTCTCTCCCCTCCTCTTCTCCCATCTCTCCTCTATCCCGCCTCCTCTTCCTCTCCTAGGAACAAATCGGAGCCGAACAACAACAACAGCAGCAGCAGCAACGACAGCGAGAGAGAGAGCGCACACCGGGAACCCCTTCGCTCCTTCTACTAAAGCACCCGTGATATTATATTTCCTGGTGCGTCCATGCTCTCTTTCCTCCTCTTTCCCCTGCCCCTGTCTTAGGAGGGTGGTATGTGGGAGTGTGGTCGTTGCATCCGTTCCTTGCTTCATTCGTACACAGGTATCGATAATGGATAATGGATATTGGGGGAATAATTAAGAAAATAAAAAAATAAAGATCCGATGACGCGCTAGAGGGAAGGAAAATTTGTGTATCGTGGTCGTAGGCTTCAGCTCGGCCGGTCCTTGCTAAAAAGCCCGTGGGAAGTTGGTGTTACTGGCGGTTTAGGCGCTTTGTGGCGATGCTAAGAAAGGGAGGCTGCTGTCGGTCTTTTCGTTCTCAGATGCCGATGTCTTAGTTGTTGCACTCTCAACCTTTGAAAGGCCTAGCTTCTCGAGACCAGAAACTGCACTATCGACCTCGCCAAACGAGATGCCGAGGCCGTTCTTCTTCTCATCGTCTTTCACACCCTCTTCGACCTTCTCGTCCAGATTCATTAGGGCAGGCGGCCGGTGTCGCATAGCGCGTGCTTTGGTAAGCGAAATCGTCTTTTGCTGGTATGTTGTTGTCATTGGTTGGGTATCATCACGGTCAATTGTGGCCTTCATTAAGGCTGCCATCCAAGTTCGGCCTTGTTGAAGATTGGGAACGGCAAAATAATGAATGGTAGGCTTCGTAAAGTTAACGGCTTTAGAAAGCCCAGCTCGAGGCGGCATAAGCTTGAATATGAACATCGCATCGAGACCCTTTTCGGCAGGGGAAATGGTAACATTGTCTGCGAGAGTAGGGATGCTACTATCAGCTGGCATGATCGGTGTGTTGCTAGCACCCGTCAGAGTGGCATGAAGCCCGGTGAGCCGTTCGTTGTCAGCTGGGAGCACGCGGTGGAACGAAATATCGATGAGGCCCTTCTCTTCGGTATCGTCTTCCGAGTAATAATATGAAAGGCGTCGTCCTTTAAGTACAAACAACCGCGGTTTCCACGTTGTCATAAGATGCGAGCTCTTCTTTTTCATCCACCCACTATAGTCTGCATCCTTGATTGCTTCGCGAGGACCGATCTTTAGTAACCCACGCAGGTAGGCACTAGTTTCTTTCTTCGTCTTTTTCGCGTTCTTGCGAGTGGTGGTGGTCATGGTGGAGTATGGGCTCTTTCCAATCTCCGAAACATCGATTTCGAAACTGGGACCGCCTGAGGGTGTACTAGATCCGGTTCTTGATGGTGACCTCATAGGGGAATCTTGTGCGGAAGAATTGGTAGGCGACCCGAGTTTCGAGTTACCAATCATAGCATCTGAGATCGCCCTCAAACCACCAAGCTTACTTCCGGCATTCGACATCCAATCGCCATGGACAGCCTGTCGGTTAGGCGGCGAGGTCGGAGAGTTTCCGTCAAGTTTGGTGACAGTTGGGCTGGGCCCATCCTTAGCTGGAGGAATAGATCGTATAGATTCGGTGGTATTCGTAGAAGCTGTCCGTCGATGATCGCCAGTAACGCCGTAATACATCTGCGCAGCGCTCGGGGGCGTCGTATCTCTAGTAGAATCTATACTTCCGAACCTGGAGCGCCTCGCGATAGCCGTTGCACTTCTTACCCGTTGCTGTTCCGTGTAGCTTGACTTATGTGAATGTGAGGCGGTACTATCGCGCTTCTTAAGCACGTTGCGTTTCCGACCATCGACCTCAGTTCCGGAGAAATAGCCGCGGTCGAGCTCAGGGGTTTGATTTTGTGTGGTGTCTGTGTCGGAGGTATTCGCGATATCATGAAATCCAGTTGACGACAACGGACGTTGCGGGTAAGGGGTGGAGGCTGAACCCATAGTCCAATTACGGTCGAAGGAAGGTTGTTTTTTGTGGGAATGGTCGGCGGCGATTGGAAACGTTCCTGAGGTCGAAAGCTTTGGGGTTCCAGCACCGACCGGCGGGGCAAGTCTAAAGTCGGTTGACGAATGCCGCCGCGAATGATGAAGCTCCCGGACCGAAGCTGCTGAAGGCCTTTTATGATGCGACTGCGATCCTCTAGTTGACGGTCTGTCTAGTGTTCCCTTAGGCGAAACAGGACTCATCTGTTCCAATTTTACAGTTTGCGACAGCCGCTTTCCGTGAACCGAGCCTGGCCGACTGTCCGTCGGAACATATCTCTGAGAGTTTGTCAACGTATTTGTCCGGCTCCGAACCCTCCCTCCTATTATATCCTCCGAACCTGCCTCGCTCCCATACGTTTGCGTGGTCCGTCTCGTAGTAACGACACCGTTCACCTCATCCTGCAAGGATTTAATCTTTTGCCATGTCTTCAATCTCCGCCCTACAGAGCCCAGGTCGAAGGCCTTTAGGAATAGCGATGACTGATCTAGTCCGAGAAGCACTTCGCCGAATATGTCCTGGTCTCGAAAAACTTCGCAATGCTTCTTCTCTACACCAGCCGTGAACAGATACTCGGCTACGTCATCGGCTGTCCAGGCTTCAACCTCTGGACGGGTATGTGATACCTCCTCTTCCTCGTCAGTTTCCTCACCTTGGATGTACGATAGCCGATCTGGCATGTGGGAACTGTATTCGCTTCCGGAATCTGTTGCATGGTGGAGTGCGCCATTCTGTGGAGTCGAGTGGAGGTCGGTGATATGCTCGTCAATGACGGTGAGAGTCTCGTGCAGGACAGGATTTTCTTGGCTCTGATGAGAGTTATGGCGAGTTAATTCGTTACCAGTACCGTAGGCAAAACTCTTGCTGACTAGAGGTGCTGTGGATGTTGGAGTGATCTTTCCCTCATGCTTTGCAGAATTCAACGGCAAGGTTAGTGGGTTGGTCTCAGGCGGAGCGGAAGAAGTAAGTTGTGGAGTCGAGGTGCGGTCCTGGGTTGACGTGGTCGATGTCGGTTGACTGGCCACGGATGATATTCCATTGGTAGATGACAACGAATTCGTGATCGGCTTGGAAACGCCAGACGAAGCCGCGACACCTTTTGGCGCCGGTCGTGTGTATACTACAAAGGGTCGATCAATCTCATGTTTCATTCCTAAGTTCTGCTACCCTTTCAACGGCAAAATCGCTTACCCTCGGGAAACAGGCCACTATTTCCATTTACCATATGGCGACCCAAGTACCACCCATCGCCAAATTCGTCGTCACGTTCGATTAATTCTACACGGTCGCCCTTCGCTAAACTTAATTCGTCGGAGCTGCGAGCTTGGAAATCATCTAGAGATTTACTTAGTCAAATGAGATTCGATACTGCGCGACCGATGCGGCATGGTATACATATACATATATGTTTTGTGGCCAGATTACGAATCCGGGTGTAACGGAGGATGAAAGAAGAGCAAACTTACGAATAACCACGAGGATGTCCCCGGAGTCTGGCTTCGCCATGATAATTACGGCGATGTCGCGTGGTGAAGAATTCAGGATATGATCGGATCAGATTAAATTCGCAAATATATTGAACGGCGACAGTGAAAACGCCGAAGACAAACGAAGGAGAGGTGGCGATCCTTAATCGCTTGCTACCTCCTAATCCGAACGGACTCTGCGGGCTGTGGAGTAGTCTATCGGGGATCTGACTCGATCAATGTCTCAATGGTGACGAAATGCATCGATAAATAGCCATCGATATAGAAAACTACTACGAAATGGTATATATACGCAGAAGAAAGATTCAAAGACTCGCGGTAATGTCGTCGTATCGGTTTGTTTTTGGGCTGTTGGTATACGGGTATACGTCGCCTCTCCCCCCCGTTTGTTCTTCAGCTTTCGGGTTGGGAGTTGGAGTTTTTGGCTAGAAGGTGGAAAACGTCGTCCTATTGGATGTTCCCTTCTTTTTTAGAGACCCTTTCAGAGACCTTTACCGTTACCGTCCTGGTAGCACCAAATTCGAGAACACAAGAAAACCCGGTTAGGGGAGCGGATGAGACGAGGCACAGGCCGACGTCGTTATACTAAAATTCATACGAGTGAAGAGATTAAAGAGTGTGAATTAATATGTGCCGCGAATAGAAGAAGACCTAGACGATTAACCTAGACCCAAACGACAAACGATATCGCCGTCGACTCTCAGGATTGAACCGAAAAATATGAATTTCGCCGAGGCGTCGTAGGATAGGCAGGATAGGCAGGATAAGCAGGATAGGGACCTTCAAGATTGGGAATGCGATTGAATGCGGATGGATGGGATGAGGAGAACCACCCGCTAGACTAGATAGGTGCAAAGAACGGATCACGGAGTGAGCTGAGAGGGGTCCTGACTGATCTTTACTGGTCATTTTTACCTTTCATTACCAGGGTGCCCGTTCATCCTTATCCGTCTAACCTAAATTAGAGAAGAGTAGGGAGAAAAAAAAGTATTGTACAGGGAAGGAGGGATTTACCGTTGTGCTTTCATTGGCCCGTTCTATCAAGATAGGTCGCCGCTGCTTCGCAAATACCTCTTCAACAATATAAAAATGCTAGCAATGTTAAGTGTCTGAAAACATCAGGTACTTTAACTAATTGAACTAGGTAAATCCTTAGCGCCAAGAATTTGAACAGTAGTTTCCTCGATTTGCTCGATCGGGCCAACTCTATTGCAGTTTGGCTCCTAAATGGTTCTTTCTTTAATTAGGTAATTACCTCACTTACCTTACTCGATTCGGTACTCGATTTTGTGGTATACCTACATGTAGGACTCCTCTGAGTCTGGTATGTATGTACAGTACATACACATGCACATGTTTATAGCAGATCCGATCGCGTCCATTGAGAGTCAGGTACCAGGAACAACAACATGTACGTACATGCTTGTATAGCAGCTTGAGATGATTGGTAATTGTTGGGAACGTCGGATCGAGTCGCGTATAGGCTGCATTACTTAAGACACCTGTATTCACCATGTCTGGTCTAAGGAACACAGTACATCGTCGATTAGCATTCGTAAACATCTGGATGCACTCTATTTTCAAGATTGCCGCGTTATACCCTGAGATGTTTACAACGTTGAAACCGGGACGACTGAAGATCCTACGTGGAGTGATAGTATTTGATAGATCTGCCGTAGACCGACTTTACAAAATTTCATACATGATGCAATTATACGCATATCACATCTTATTGGGTGTTTGGTTACAGCAATAGAGTATATTGTTTAACTTCTATAGACTAGCAATATTCGATTTTATAATAGACAAGTGGTAAGTGGGAAGTTGAATTACTGTAAATTGAGTAAACTATCAAACATACCTAATTAAATAAACAATTATGTTACCTTTCAAGTGTCATTAGTTGAGACGGAGGATGAGGCTCTACGGAACGGGATAGCAAACTCAAACAAAGAACCTTGAAAGATTAGTCCGATTTCATGTGCAATACACAGTTACACCACCTGTCGCCACCTGCCACATGCGCAGTTTGTACACATATAAATGACGCTATGCAGATAAGTAGGATATTTCGATATAGAGGTGGTGAGGGGTGCTGGGATTCAGGTGATACAAGTACCAAATTTCAACACGTAACATCCAATGGATTGCATTCTTCTTCCTTCCAAATCAGAATCATAGATCTAAGGTCGATCCGTCTCGGGCTGGACCCGGCTGGCAACCTGTTGCAACGGCGCTAGCTTATCAGGTTGCTTGCACTGTTAGGGCACCTGGGCAGGTGGTTGCCTACTACAACTGCCACGAGATTTCCACGTCTATCTACAATCATCCACCGCCTACCTAGCACTCGCCTCTTGCTGACTACATATTTTTTCAAGCCTCGTCGCATTCCTGTGAATCCTATACGTCAAAGCACGCATATTCTTTTTTTTCCCAAAGAATTGCTGTCTCAGCTCTTATCGGTCTTCCCACTTCCCACCAGCTAACCTCCCGAAAGTTACTTATGGTGCGTTTCCAGTTTCAAAGGCTGAAAATAATCATATTTCTTCCCTTTGTCTTATAACTATTATCCACCCTCACACACTATGTAGCGCTAGAATAAATTGATCCATCAGATATAAGTACATTTTTTATTAACATGATAAACCCGATCATAGTCTTCCGCACTTCGACGGTCGCGATACAAAAGGGGGCACGAAGGTCGAGTCGTAACGAGAATAAATCTAAAAAGCACAAGAATTACAAGAGTTACAAGAATCACCACTGATGACTGATGGCGCCGAGTGGGGGACATCGTTCTTCGACGACAGGAATAAATGGGAATTCGAACTCGAATGCAAATGTGAATGTAAATGGGAATCCGGTATCAGATTATCAACTTGCAGCATCTAATTCTACCTTAAATGCTTTTGTTGGTGGTCGACAACCATCATGGCTCACCAACGCAAAACCTGTGAAGCCTACTCCTCGTCCTCCACAACCACCGCCCAGACAACCTATCACTACTACTCAAGAGTCCACGCGCCCCGTTCTACCCAGTGTCGATACGCCGACCCAGCCAGAAGTTGTCCCCGTATCGAAGACGCCGACAACTTTTAGTTCTACTTCTAATGCTGCGAGAACTACCACCAATTCAGCCCCACTGCAAAGGCCTCGCCCAGCTTCCTCGTCTCGACATCCACCTACCCAATCCCAATCCCAAACTCAAACTCAAACACAAACAACAATTGCAGTCCCGTAAGTAAACGTCTACGAGTATTTTCTAGACAAAAATACTTAATAATTTTTCTACCTTCTTCACATTCCTTTTACTCCACTTACGAAACGTTTACCTCGTCACTTAATTTCATGTCGTATACTTGGTTCAGTTACTAAGCAACGCATCTTATACAACATAATAGTTCTTCTACTACGACCTCGACCTCAGCCGCAAATACCGTGCTTCCGTCTCCCGCGCCTAGTGACGAACCAAGCCCTGACGTTTCCGAATTACGAGGCGTATCTATACCCCCCACTACTAAGGCACATTTCGTACTTGATACTACTGCAGCAGATAATATTGGTGGAGAGCAATCGGCTGTTCGAATCTCTAATATTCGTGCACGGACGAGTTCACGACAAGGCAAGGATATTTCTCCAGCACCAAGGACGTCTACACCTACAAACACAGCACTTCATACACCCCCAACACCGAATATATCTACGCTCCCTACTGCGCCCACGGTACCTTCCATACCTTTGGCCAACGCCCAGATGGCGCCTAAAACGGTGCCACCTCGAGAGCAACCAGAGCCACCGCCTGCTAAGAGACGATGCATTCAGTATGTAAAATACCATATCACCTATTTACCCTACTATTATAACGGTGCCTACACCTAGTTTGATACTCATAACAAGATATAAAATTGGCAATTACTAACCATATTCTCATATCCAGACAACCTATGCTCCAGTTTCTCGATTCTATCAACGCATTCCGAAATCTACAAACTCGAATAGTTAGTGTCGGCGGAGAATCGGGCCTTGATATTCAGATTGAGCGACCTCGATATCAACTTCTAACCGAGGCCTGCAAAGATGGAGACTTGTTCTTCGTCGTGACGCACCAACTCTTCTGTGCCTGGGCTATAGACAAAGCTAGCGTTCATCGATTATGCCATCGAGGCCTCCACCTTCCAGCATCTATAGACAGTGCGTTTAATATCATGGGTACGCTCCTCAAGAGCAACTCGAAGCTCCGGTTGGAACATGTTCAATGGTTTGCGAATTTCCCAAACTCTCTCTCCGACATGCAGAGCGTTCTGATTTACCAGACCACCATCATGCGAGTGCTCGATTTTCTCGTGCGCTTGGCCGAGAAGTGGGCGGCGGTACATCGCGACCATCAAGTACAGGGCTATCCTCTTCTCGTGAGCGAACTGGTATACGACTTCCTCCTGCCCTCTCCGATCCTCCAGGCTATCATGTTTAGAGCAACACGAAGAAGTCTAGGAATCGCAGATGGACGGGTTGCGGTACAAATGGAGGCTGTTTTCAAGAAGGACCAATCAAACCATCTTGGTATTGATGGTACCCTTAAAGAGCGTCCGGCTCACTCAGTGTATACCGAGTACAACAGATCGCTTGCTGCTAAATACTTGTCCTTTGTGCATGCAAATCAGGTTCAAAACCAGCCAGCGCAACGGGTTCATCAAGTTCAACAGTCGAACCAGCCTGGACCGCTGAACTACTACCAACAGCAACAGCAACAGCAACAGCAACAGCAGCAGCAACGGCAACAGCAAATACAAATGCTACAAGCACAACATCAAGCACAACTACATCAAGTACAACAGCACCAAGCACAACAGCTCCAAACACAACAACAGCAACAGCCAGGTTTGCCGTACAGTCCAGGGACGGGCAGCCATAGCCCTTTCTTTCAGTCACCTGTTCCGGCTTATCTCACCTTGTCTTCGAACCAAAACATGTCCAATAATACCAGCCCTCAGACTCAATTTAGCCACCCAGCTTTTCAAGGAGAAATTCCGTCTCCACTTCACTCCCCGCACCCAATGTACCAGCAGGCGCAAACGCAATATTATCAACAAGCTCCCCCTACGGTTTCGACAGGTACACTGGCTATGCCTAACCCGATGGTCCCCCATGGCAATCCACTCCATCCAGGACAACTCGTTGAGCAGTGGCAACAGGGTCCTCAGAACTTCAATGGCCAACGTGTGTTAATTCAAGGACAAGTCCCAAATCCCACCGGTCAAATAGCAGGAGATGGCACTTTTGTTGCTCATCGTAACACAACAAATGCACAGCCAGCTGCAATGCATCCGGCGAATCAGCCTCAAGTTTCTACTCACCCTCAACAGTCTGCCCGCTCTCAACCTCGCCAGAAAAGCGGTTCGGTCCGCCAAGACCGATTGATTCCACCTCCTGGCATGCGAATCGGTGTGCAAGATTACCCTCATAGCCCCTATGATAGAGTATCCGTAGAAGGATCTCTCCATCAAGCCCATCTTCGAAGTCCGAAGCGAATACCTCTACATTTTGACGCGAAGAAACCGGAGAGATATTATCAATCTATCAAATCACTTGTCCTTCCACCAACGGTTGTTGAACCCCAGAAATACGTTCAGGATTTCCAGTTCACCGTATCAGAACTTGATCATGCTAGGATCACTCGGGAAGAACGGAGGCCAGGTGAATCTTTACCTGTCAGCGTATTCTCCAATGGATCTTTACGCTACCGTCTACGATGTTCTTATGGGAGTGCTTCAGCTCTCCCCTTCACTGAGAGCGCATGGGCTACTACTGACACAATTTGGCCGGAACATATTTTCATGGAATTAAACTTTCACCAATTAGGAATCATGCGAAAAGCACACCACTCGAAGGACCTACCTGCTGAAATTTCGCAATACGTTGTTACAGGTAACAACGTTATCCGTCTTACTGTTCCCGAAGATACCCGTATACCAAGTGGCAAGAAGCTGTTCATTGCTGTTGAACAGGTAGAAATCCTTAGCCACAGTGCGGTGCTCAACATGGTGAATTCGCGTGGTAATCTGTCATCGAATGAAACAAGAGATATTATCAAATCTCGTCTCTCAAGCAACTATGCGGATGACGACGAGCTTGCAATGGTCGATGATTTATCTATTGATGTTACGGATCCATTTTCCCGGATGATATTTACCGTCCCTGTTCGTGGAAAGATGTGCACCCATCTCGAGTGTTTCGATCTCGAAACTTGGCTAAACACTCGGCTTGGTAAGAAGTCACCTTGTCAATGTGGGTATCCTTCGGGATGTGCGAACTGTCCTCGAGAGCCCTCGTTCGTGGACAAGTGGAGATGTCCCTTGTGTGACGGCGATGCGAGGCCCTTTAGCCTTCAGATTGACGAATTTCTTGTCGAAGTACGTTCTAAGTTGGAGCGTGAGAATAAGCTTGGTACGAAGTCCATTCTCGTCGACAAAGACGGAAATTGGAAGCCGAAAGAGGAGCCGCGCGATGACGACAGCGAGGATGAGACCGACGAAGATGGCGGCGGGCCGGCAGGGAAAAAGCCATCACGCTCGTCTACTACAACCCTCCAGCGCGAGAAGGCCCCTATCGAAATCATCGAGCTTGATGACGATTAGTAGTTCTACTACCAAGACGCGCCACACATGCAGGTTATGGGCCAAGTAACGGGTCATTAGACCCATTTCACATAGCAAACCCACATAACGGGTTCCTAAGTGTTCTTAAAACGGTTCAGAGTAATATTGCCTTGTAATTCTTTTTCTTATTTCGTTGTCTACAGGCGTTCTCAGCAGCAGTCGTTAGCAAGACTCGATACCCCCTCGGCATGCCTTATTTGTTTTAGCACGGAGTTATTACCAACGGACGACAATCGCGAGCCGTTCTGATTTTAGTCATACCATCGTCCGCCGCCCTCCTATCTGGCAGATGCATCGAATAATCGATTCTTCGTTAAAGGGGGACACATCGTCATCATATCAGGTTCAATCGCGCACGGGCGCGCGTGCGAAACGGGGAAATGGGGCTGGGAGGGATTATGGGCGGGAAAAAGGAGTAGGAGTGTGCATTTGCAAATACATACGGAAAGCCTTCGGAGTACATACTGGGGTTCTCCGCGCCTTGAATTTTTTTACTTTTTCTTCAATCCCCCTCCTCGCTGCGGCGTTCACGCATAAATCAAATCATTCAATCAATCAATCTCCCTCAGGGATACACATACAACGCCACCACATATCAAAACTCAGGTTACCCAGAACGACGATCTCGTCTAGAAACAGGACACCTTGCCTAGGATGGGGGGTTTTCATCGACGATGAATAATCGCAATAACAACGATACCCCTGAGCTGTCTGTTGATGTCGAGGTTACGTCCCGTTCTGGGTCGTAGATAGGTACCTAGATAGTCTACTCGTCACGGAAAAATACTTTGCTAGCTGCGTTTGCTTTTTAACAGGACCAAGCATAGCTGAAAATGCCGTACGAGCTGCATGATCATGATAGGAATTAAATTCGTCTGTTTTTACGCCATGGCACTGTCTTTATGATGTGACTTTTATGTACTGTGAAATGCCAGTTCATTTACTTGGTCACAGATATTATGAGGAGCATCTTACCTACGGCAACGTACCTCGGCAGATTACGTAAAACAGTTACATTTATCAATCACCAAGCCACCATCACATCACCGATAAAACCGAACCAGGTTCAGGCGCATATAACCTCAACGCTCTGTAATAATATTGACAGCCTACCTACCTACCTAGTACCTAACCTACACCTACCGTACCCCAAAAAAGCAAAAGTCGCTATGATAATAGATGTAGGTATACCTGTGCGCATGCATATATACACAAGGGGTAGGGGGACAAAAAGACAGGCCAGTGTGGTGGTGGTTGGTAGTTTAAAAAAGCGAATGGCTTTCTCGACAAATTTTTCGAAAAGGGGATAAATAAAGTTTTCTATTGATTTTGAGGGGACCCGAACCAAGACTCCTCTGCGCCGTCCAAGAAGAATGCTCGCCTTCTTTTGAAACCGCTCGACCGAGTCGGAGGACCGCTCTAGTTCCTGCTTGCCGATTGGCCTTTACTGCCCCCTACGCTCCTCTTCGCGGCCTTCTCATCGATGTCGGTCTCCTCGTCTTCGCCGTCGTCGTCTTCTCCTTCATCATCGCTTACCGAGCCCGAGGTATATCGCTTTTCTCTACTCGCAACTTTAGGACGAGCGACGTGCAATTCGTCCAGCTCGCTCTCATCGAAGTCGCCGGCCTCTAGATCGCGGGTGTTATTGGTCCTCCTGCGGAAGCTCTCAAGCCCACCGCCACGCCCATGCTCAGATATGACGGGCAGACCCGAGTATCCGGCAGTCCGGCGGCGTCCGCGCCAGATGATGTAGCCCCAGACGGCAGCGCCGACGATGACGATAGCTAGGACCATTTCGCCCGACTTCTGATATGCGCCCCATTTGGCGTCACTAACCTCCTTATCCTTGGCTGCCTGGTCCGAGTCGGTATGGTTGGTAGCGCCGCCGACAGTCGTATCGGGCAACTTCTCGCCGTCAAGGAAACTCTTGGATGGTGTTCCACCAATACTACTGATATCAACACTCATGAATCGATCCAGCATGTCGCGAGTACGGCGCGGGTAGTCGAAGGGCACCATGTGGGAAGAATTGTAGAATAGGACGTAAGTTAAATTACGAGCCTCCTGCCAGAAACCCGCTGCTTCCCCTTCAAAAGTCCAATCGCGGCGCGGTGCCCAGTTACCGGGGGATAACTCGAAACCCTTTCCACCGTTCCATTGCATGTTGCTGATGAAAGCCTCCGTACCAAGGTGGTTACATATCAGGTCCTCTGCACCCGAGAAGAGGAGGACATTTACTTCCTTGAGGAGGTCCGGTAGGTAATCGACGGATGGTTTCGAGGTCTGAGTATTAAACGCATTTCCAACAGCACCGTTACACTCGGTCCATCCCGTAACCTTGTTAGTGTTAATGTGTAGAGCTTTTACCACCTCCTGCTTTCGAAGGTATGGCGTAACGGAGGTTAGGTCTGGAGGCCAGTTCATTCCGCAGCTTGGGTAGGTGTCCTTCAATCGGACATCGTACATATTAAAGCATTCTTGTTCGCCTTTGGAATTCCTAGTCTGTGTCAACCGGAGAATATCTTGAAGCACTCGTTCGCAAGCGGTATTGTCCACGCGATTACCCGATGTAGCTAAATCCTTGCGGCACACACGGTATTGAGCCTCAAGCTTGCCCGATGCATCAGAACCCTTGGCCACAATACCCTTCTCGTAGGCAAATGCGAGGTACGCTTCGTACTGTTCTGGTGGTGAGACCCAGCCGTTTCCGATAAGTAACCCTTTAAGATTCCATGGGAATTGGGTTTGTGGTAGCTTATTTCGTTCGAGTATTGCTTTGGCAATGTAGGGGATGTGTTGCCCGGCGAATGATTCGCCTGCAATGTAAATCTAGAAAGCTTCAGTTAATATATTACAACAGGAACTAGTGTTTTCGTCTCTCACATCATCATGTTCGTACTCGGGGAATAGTTTATACCACTTCTCGAGGAACTTAACAAACTGGTTCGCCATCTCATCCAGTTCGTGGACATAGCTATCAGTGTTAACATAACTGTATCCGGTTCCAACAGGGTTGTCGACAAAAAGCAAGTTTGCAAACTCGTTCCAGCTCCCATTATTGTACTCCAGATTATTCTCATCCTTTAAACGATAGGGACCGATCTCCATCAATGCGCCGTCCTCGGAACTGCAGCCAGGCCCTCCATTTAACCAGATGACGGTCCGTTGTCGGTTTGCAATATGCTGGTTCTGAAAATGCCAGAAGAAAAGGTTTCCGTTGTGTTCTGGTGTGATCTCGATGTGCCTACGTGTAGAGGTAGAAAGTTAGTAGGAGAGATCGGCTTGTGGAAGGGCTGAAACGTCAAAGGGCGCTTCTGAGATTCCGCTCACCCAGCATGCATCTTGATTGAATCTCCCTTCGGAACTCCCGGCAATGAGTGAACATAGTAGTCACTAGCACTCAATTCAGCGTTGGCCATCGTTGTCCAGCTCGCCAGGCCGAGTGCGGCGATGACGACCCGCGCCGAGCTCCTGAACGAAGCTGGAGGCATAATTGCAACGCCAGAAAGGAGGAATCTTGGAGGACCCGGTTATGTCGCTATTATTCGTTCCCTATGCATCCATCGGATAACGCAAGAATAAGAGGGCTGAATGTACAGTCCAGGGAGGTATGTAAAGAGAGTTGTAAACTAGTAGAAATTCGGGAGTCCGAATGTTGGAAGAAGGATTATTGAGTTAAGCTAATTGGAGGGTTTGAGGAAGCGACGAAGTGGCCTCTGTGCTCTGAGGTACCTACCAATCGAAAATCCAAGACAGGCTAATATGGGTCATTGCGGCAGTGGCAGTTGCAGTTGGCTCTTGCATGAATGCAGGTGAGCTTACGTTATTCTGGGACCACAACAGCCAATTAGGTTCTTGATAAGGTTGTAGGCAAGAATAGCTGACGACGTTAACATTTTATCTTATACATATTGCAAATCACCTCGCTAGAAGAATACATGACATCTTATTATTCCTATTATAACATTTAAGCATACGATCTTTATTCCTCAATTTTTTCTGACGTCTTCTTAAAGTAGACGAACTTGAGGTGGGATTTATTTAAGCTATTCAAGCTAGAGCCGATTGACGTGATGTTCATCTTTGTCTCAAATTTATGATATACCAATCAGAAGTACAGTCTTAGAAAGACTTCAATTGGATTCGCGACCTTCATTTTTACTAAACATCATAGCAGCGTTGTAAGCGTTTCGATCATACAAACAAACAGCGCTCGGCTGACTTCGGTTTTAAACCTAAAAATCAGCAACAGCAAAACATTATTCACTTCGGGTTGTGGAAGAACTAATATGATCCTTAGGAATTCTACAGCCTGAAGGAAAAAGGTTTCGGGCTTCGGGATTCACATCCATGGATAACATCATGGATCTTAGGAGCAATTCCCACATATCTACTACGTATTACCCGAGCAAGGCATATCGTTAAGGGTCACTATCTCGACTAAATTTTATCCAAGCACGAACCGGATAACGGGATAACGGGATTTTTAATAGTCGCAAGCCAAAGTTGTATGATTTCCTTCAACGCCTTACCCTTATTCTACGGATATGAGGTCAGGGTATATTCCTATGTATGCCGCACGATACCAATCCCCATCAGATGCAAGACACGAAAGGATGATTTGAACCCGAATTATGCACCGCCGTTGATGCCCATTTCCAAACCAGCGAGAACTACCATGGACCTAAGTGGAACTCATTATTTTATAAGATATCCCTCTGCCGGAGACGACTTGCTTCGTTTTCTTGAAGGGTAATATTAAGGAAGGTAACGGCATCCTATTATGGCGGGTGCCTATTCCATCTGGCGAAAATGGCCAATATATCGGTGAGCCGAGTAGATGTCGCCGAGCACGCCTGACGAGCGAGGCCCCCGTGACCCTGATTCCGAACATCGAAATTATATGCATATTCGCTTGCTATTTCTGAGGCATATACTATGACGAAGTCAGGGGCCGCGAATCAAGTTGTGTGCCAGGACAACAATAATACCTGGAGGGGACCAACAAGATAAGCCAGTTCGCTGGCCTAGACGGATGAATTACCTAGCCTCTAATGCCTCAACCTCCCTTCGATACGCAGGGATCTTTGTTACTTGCTGAGGGGCAGAGGCTAGGTACCGTGGTGCCCTTGCCCATCATCATTGCCACGGGGCGCGGGCGATGTAATTCACCATCCCGTTCAAGGCATTATCACCCTCCTCGACGGTTATGAGCCTTGCATCTTGCAACGTCGTCAAGACATCCCCAACCCAACTCTGACATGTCCAATCCGACTCGGTATTATTCACGTGGGAGCCCGAGATTGCGTCGCGTAGTCCCATATCAAGTTCCGAACTGGTCTCAACCGTCGCGACCGCGAGTCGTCGGTAGAAATGCGGCCTCGTTCGGGGATGAGGTTGGTTCCATATCTCCTCTACGGTAAAGTTTGGGTGATGGCCTTGGATTCGGATGGTGAGGTTTTTGCTCTCGTTCTCATCGAAGACGATATATAACTCGGTGACTCGGTTGCTCTGGATATCGCGAGGGGAGCCTCGGAAGATCAAGATCCAGAGAGTCTGGGAGTGACTGCCATCGTCCGGAGTATCCTGCTTATCGCCATTCAGCTGGGTTTGCTGACTCTTGTCCTTGCCATTATTTCCTCCCCCATGTCCGGCAGTACTTGAAACGACACCCATTGGAGCCTCGATCATTAGAGGAGTACTGGAACCGCCCGGATAAGCCCTGAGGTCCGGAGGTTCTCTTCGAAACTTACGAAGACTAACAAGTCTATCTTTGTCTCTTAAGGGGTCAGACCATGTTCTGGGCCGAACATGACAATGGATGACCAACCTTTGTCGCCGGTAGTTTTGATTGTCGCAACGCGAACGGGAAAAGTGGCTTTGTCTAGTCGTTATCGATGGGAGGCTTTCAGGGAGAACGAAAAACTATTAGCCCACCCCCCCAAAAAGGATATGTGGGCGGTGGCCTTACAGAAACGCCCACTGCTAGGTAAGTAGGTACCGTACGGTACAGAGGGACAGGAGGCAAGCAGCCAGCAGCCAGCAGGCCATCTTACATACAGAACCCCGAGCTCGCAACCAACCCCGGTAACAGATGGCAATCACACCGCAAAGTATTCTCCGATGTACAGAAAATCGTCTAATTACACAGATCAAAGCGATATATGCGTACGATCACTACTACTTAGCACACTTAGGTTGCCCCCCCTCTCTCAAGCCCTCGCGCCCACAAAGCCCACAAATTAGTACACTTGCAGACACCGAAGTTTGCCTTGTACAGAAGTCTACCGATACAGTAGACACGCCAAAGGAACGGTGGAGTCTATTACCCAGACATAGGTACCTAGACATACCCAGACATACAGCAGGTAATTTGTAACCCCGTTGTCTCTTCTAGACAAGTTGCAGCCATCCACTAGAATGGCTTGCATGGATTATGCAGCCAGACTCCACAGAGCGTTCTAGACCCATGGGCGTTTCGGGTGAATAAGGTGACAAGCGGGAAAGGATTGTAAGACAACGAGCGCTGTACTCATTTTGCGCTATACGCATTTTGCCCTTCTGCGCTTCTTCCGACAGTGGTAGACTGCCTAAAGGACCTAAAGGACCTAAAAGGCCTAAAAGACCTAAAAGATCTACCAAAAAAATTCTCTACAATTGGCAGTCTAGAGGATATAATCACCCCCATTTTAGCTTGCTTAATTTCATCCGAAACGTCTAACTTTTAGCAGGTGATGAGACCACCCAATATTCGACGCAAAAGGAAGATGCCGCGGAGGCGTACGCGCACATCATGTCTACTATAGTACCTAGGGATGCACTTTCGCAATCCAACTCTGGACCTAGAAGGAGAAAGTTGGATGTAAGCTGTCGATCGCTCATACGATTTGATCTCACATTCCTGCAACTGGCCGATTGAGTCTTATGAGACCGACTACGAAGTACCATATTTGTTTTTTTCCGATTTCCAAACATTTCATTCAAATCGTATCAAATGATACAACGATCCTTCAAAGTAAGCATTTTCGAAATTGTTTTTTATATGATTATGCTTATGGCTTAATACTGATGAGTTGACTCTTGGTCAGAACCATAATAAAGTATTAAATGACGCCGAGTACAACCGTCGGACTCTTCCATCATTATTAGGCAAGTTAAAATCAAGTCATAGGGGTCTCCCCCCTCCTCCCCTTAATGGGTAATGGAAAGACCAAAAAACAACGTGTTTCCCATCAGAGCAAGCCATTTGAACGCGACCAGGAAATCTCCATTCAGGTGAGATGGAAGAGGATAGCGCCGTTCTGCGGGCTTCTCTGCGTCCCTGTGATATATTGCTATGTATATGCATAGCACCAAATGTGTGCGTTTCATTGAAGCCGACGAATCCCCAACCATCGGCGATCTCGCTGCTTCTATACCTGGCCCGATCGAAGATGCTCGGCTGCAGCAACTCCTACAATGCTTGTACCTGCCGGGGTGAATAATCGAACGAATCTCGTGACGGTACGCCCACCTTGCTCATACCGGCTCACCTTAAGAGCCTCTTAACAACACGCTTGGATTGGGCACCCAGGCACATGATGCCCAGGTTGGCATAAGAGAAATACCTCGCGCTATCGTGGCCCGGCCATGTGTGGGTGACTAACTAACTAGGTAAGTACTTCCCGAAAAATGGCTGAATACGACATCCATGGATGCCTCGATTACAATTACTGTGTCAGAGGTCCATTCATTTCTTAGGTGGAATTCTCACGCGACTGCCCAGCAAATTTACCCTCTTATTACGACTAGGCATAAATTCTCGAAAATCACGCCAGCCGGCGATAAAGGTGCGCGCCGCATACCGTTAAGCCGGCGCCTGATGGACTCCTAATATCGGCACGGTGCGGACCCTCCCGGAACCACACCCCCTGGTAAGTCATGCCGAAAGACTGTCGTAGGATTTGCGGGTATTGATATCTGCATCGGGTTATTATCGTGGTAGAATGAAAGGACAGGCTTTGGCCTGATTGCATGATTTTCGTTGAGTTCCTGACATTATTCGAAAGCCACCCAAGTAATTAGGTGGCGCCTATATTGTACGTGCGTAAGCAAAAAGTCTTGCGAGGCACTCGCTTGACGTTAATTTATCACATCTCAGAACGCACTGACAGTTTAATATCTGCGCTACAGCGCTCCCTACTATACTCGAAGCTCGGGAGAAGCTCGACATGCGTACTCGAGTCAGACATTGACGAACACCGAGCGCCGAGTCTTTAGCCTAGCTGATAAGGAAATTCGCAAGCTTAGGCGACGTTCTTGATTCGCGTGTCTAGGGATTCATCCTAGGTCGCAATCATTATTCGGGGTCTACACATAAGCCTTTGTCTTCGTCTCCGTCTCGGAGCGACATGTTGATTGATCAATCAACAACGTCCTCGCACCCATCATACGACCCAACCTACCTACCTTGTCCTTGTATCAGGTGCTCTTGAAAACGGCCTATATTCTTTGAGTTTAGTTCTTATACCGCAATCCTCTCGTAAGTTGATATTTTCATATGTTTAGATGAAGCCATATCCATGATAGCAATTATAGTAGACACGTGGCCCTGCATACTAGAGACGGCGGAGATGAATTGCCAGCAGGTTCGTGGTACAAGGCTAGGGATGTTTCAAAGAACTCCCTCCGTACTGTTGACTGGTCACATTCCAGCCACCCGTATTATAGGCGCTGGCGTGCGCAAAACCCAGCTACCGAGCCCGATTCAGCAAGTACTATCGATTTTATACCAATTTACCTTCAAGGGTCCAATTACTTGCCTACCTACCTAACTCCAGCATCTCAGAGTACCGTATCATAAAGAGCTTCACCCTCCACTCACTTTCCCGGGAGGTTTCGTCAAGACCTACCTACCAGAGGGAACCCCAGGAGCACGTGAACGTCACATAGCTCCCCTCCTCTCCTGGAAGCCCATTGAAAATACTTCAATATACCTATCAGACAAGCCCGTCAGCGTATCAACCTACATAGCTCCAAAGCGACTCCTAGGCAACGCTACCACCACTGTGACCCCCTAAAGAGACCTCTCGAAGTATCTACCTACTTCCGCTACCACCTAAGCAGGTCGCTAAACTGGATCGGGATTGAGGCTATTCGACGCCCACCGCCCACGCCTCGCCCAGTGATTCGACGACCCAGACCCTCCCGTGCCATCGGGTGTGTTGCATGAATGAATGAATGAATGAATGATATGTCCCCCAACGACGACGCCGGGGTAATAGTGGGATAAAAGTAAAAGAAATTTCGCGGTTTTGGCTTAGCTGCGTTAGGTAGGTAGATAAGTAAGAAAAAGGAAAAGGCCAACGCCGGCAGAGAACCGCACATGCAGGGTATAGTTACACAGGCGTTCTGCTCTCATGTTTTGTGCATGACTAGGCCGGTACGGAAGAATGCCCTTGATCGCGGTAGGCACGCTTGGACTCCTCCCAGGTACCGTCTGTTGAGACCGGCGTCCGGGGGTGGAGTTTACGTGCATGTGGGTATAGGCAGGCAGGCGTGCCTAGTCTAAACCGTAAGCTGATGTCGCCGTAGAAGGTAAAGGAGGTTCCGCGGGTCGAGCTGAGGAGACAGCGGAGTTTGGGAGCGGAGTCGTGGTGTTTGATAAGGCGGTAGACAGGTTAGTGCTAGAATGTTCTTGCTGGACCCCTGATCCCAAGCGTCAGGTGTATTTTAAGCTTCGGTGCATGGCTAGGTACATGTCGTAGTGCTGATGATGCCGTTGGTCTGGCATCTTGGCTGGTCTAGATCTGAATCTGTTGTGGAATATATCCGTATACGATTTAGATTTTGGTAAACCTTCAGCCAAGAGATTTCGTCGGCGTTACTTCCGTTGGAATTCTCTGGAAGCGTGAGTACGTCGTCTTGTATCCATCGTGCATCTCCTTGCCCATGACGCACTTTTAACGTACATGATACATGACAAGAAGACAGTCAACAACAACTAAGCTCTATACTATCAAGTCCAATAGATCCGTCATTCAAGTACCTAGATAAGTACCTTCCACTTACCTAAACCTAAACCCACCCCTAAATCGGCACCCCCGAATCTACCTAGTGTCACTTATCACGGGAACCGCCCTTACTTACCTACCGACTTGCCTGCCGCATCTACCCATACCCACCCTACCTACCTACACCTTACCCTCCACGCACACAGGGCACAATACCACGTATCATCGCCATCGACCAAGTTACCTAATCCACGCCCAAGACCCGCCCCGTCCTGCCTTACGTGCCCACTAGGTAGGGACCTCGCATTTTAGCTTCTTTGCCAGCGACGTCCGAGCTATTGTGGGGAAGAACCGGTGCTGTTTCGGATAAGTTGGGCGTTATAGTTCAGCGCCCCACCCGGCTTCGAGAAGAAGAATAAGGAGAAAAAGGGGTTAAAGGCTTTAGTTGTTGGGTTTTCAGGCGGTGGCGAACAGTTGAGCGATGATCTGAGAGTGGTGCGCTTATTTCGTATCACTACCTACCTACCTACATATGTATGTAGGCAAGTAGGCAGGCAGGTAACTACATATTCACGCAGCCGGAAGTGTCTGTTACGCATGTGACACGACGGAATATTATATATCACAATTCACATCTACCTACCTACCTCTCCTCCCTCACTCTTCCATCGGCAGGGTATACAACGCCTCCTAAGCGACGAGGCGCGGCACGTGAAGACACCCACATGCGCGTTATCACTCGATCCCATCTCAGCTCTTCCGCCATCGACCGGAAAAGCCAGTCATTGGATCCAACACCCGCGTCGGCATTGAACAGATACCTAGTCTCTGTCAAACCGGTGGGAAGTGGGGTATTCGCGATTTTCTTTAGCTTGCCTCACTGAAAAACCTCTAGCGGCAAACTATACGATAGTTGCCTACCATCAACTAAACTAGCATCTCCTTAGTTTCTTTCGTATCCGTTGACAGCTCTTCAAGTCGTACAGAAATAAGCACTATGCGCATTAGACAACGTTGGGTGGTTTATAAATAGTTAATTGTCTTGGCAGTGTGAGCTTCTTCTATCTAGAGCCGAGTCTAAACGACTCCGACGCGCTCGGCATGGAGAATTTTCATGTCAACTACCGTTCATCTCAACCGGCGCTCCGGTTACGCTTTCATCCGAATCGTAAACGAAATGAGGTCGTATGTAAGCTCCCCTTCCGATACGCCGTCAACGCATTAAGGCATCGATCTCAATCGATTGCGGTGGCAACCATATTGGGTCAGTGGTTTCGGAAGATCTATGGGTAGCTGGAACGGCGGAGAATAGTACATCCACAAGTTCCAGGGGCAGTTCTGGAAGAAGCTCCTTCACGCGTTCAAGAACACGAACGTGGCAAATGGGACAAGCGTGACCATCCATTAAGGCGACGAAGATGCTCAGAATACCGTGAGGGCTCCCGTATCCAGCGAGCTGTAAGCTGAAATCGTAAAAATGATCTTGGCAGTCTGCTACTTCATGAAGTAACCAAATATAGATCTTCAATATGAAGAGCGGATCCGTATACAGATGGGGTTGGACATTAAAAGGAGGAATTTCTCCGGCATAAAACTCCATGAAATTGTTCCACACCTTAGGCGGCTCCTTGTTGAAGTATCGCAGGATTTTCGGGACCTGGCCGATGGTTATCCTCGAGCCAAAAAACCACTCCTCGATTGATGACGCACGTATCACGGCGTTATAGGGCCGGATAGGCAGAAAATCCACTTCAACCCATACGCAAAACCTATGAGAGCCAATGTCGTACAGCAGTTTTAAGCCTTCTTTATTGTCGAAAAAATCGTAAGACAAGTCTAATGTATGCATTAGACGTTTAATCATATCAAGGTCGCGGTTCGAACGCTTTTCAAGGGTATCAAACAGCTTCTTCTGAGGCGTCCAGGGGCCAATTTCCACGATATCATTCATCCAAGCGTATTCAAAACGATTCTGGCGATCATTGATTATTTCAGGCCGTCGTTTTATGGGAAATGGTATAAGATGCCGAAGAACCATGCGCCTGCTAGCGCGACAAACGTGGAGGGCTACGGGAACCTTGCTAGATAGAGGACGTGGTTTGAGAGAGGGAAACTTATTCTAAAGGCGTCCCGGTAGATGCGGCTTTGGAATTTCGACTAAAGGACAGCGGTTTGCGCGGATATATCGCGTGGGAAATGAAAGTCTAACCATTGTGGTATCTCCTAGACTAAACTCCCAGATCATCATTTGAAGCTCAGGGGGGAGTTGGCTGAAGCAGGGAAATTGCATTGGTGCCTGCGGAGGCCTCTGCCCGTTTCTCGAGTCTATTGGTGAAGACATTGTATCAATTTAATATATGACTGTAACGAAGCCAATAAGACTGGTTGCTTGATTCCATGAATATAGTAATGCGAGTAATGCCACATATTGATTTGAAGACGATGGCTGTGCAATTTAATTCATGATTGACATGAAAGAGTAGATGGATTGGTTGTGGAATATGCCAGCCGTGACAGTCGTGACGGCCGTAACTTTGTCGCAAAATTAGCGCAAGATCAAAAGGTATTATAGTTTCCAAAATAACGAACGCGTACATCTTAGGTAGGAGCAACCTGAACAGGTGTATAGGTAGTGACGTATATCCTACAATTCAGATTATAAATCCTCTCTTGCGAGCATATCAGCAATATCTAGGTAAAATGCGATGGCGTTGAATCTACTCGTGGATTAGCACGCATGAAATCATGGAGTGAGGATCGGATAAGAACCTACGATGGTCCTTGGCCCATCCACTTCCGCATTGTCCATCTCAAGCGGTTCGTCCAATTGATTAAATCTAGATGGCTTACACCAACTAGAGTCCCCTTATATGTGCCCCATTTAGAGCTTGCAACACTCACAAGACCATCATTAGGTCCCTCTAGATCGGTAATGATTTTCTGTGAATGCCGAAAAGGAGAAAAGACAGATGGCTGATCTATTGTCGCCCCATATGAGAAATAGCGAACGCTTGAGTCATCCGGAGTCTGAGGGTTGAACTCTTCCGTCATGTACTGTCGAGTAAGTTGTTCGAAGGCTCCGGTATCCATCCCTACACCTTCGACGAACTTGTATACGCTTGGAAGACGGTCCGTACCAATCTCTTTGAGTAAATAATCCGCGAAGGCGCTTCCTCTATGCGGAGACGCAACAGTGACCAAAGAGCGTACATCCACATTATTAGGCTGAAGATGCGATATCATGTATCTAGCATCTAATCCTCCCATTGAATGTGCGATGATGTTTACGCTCTTACCCTGTGCGACTTGGGCAATTCCATGGGCAAGCTTCTCAGCTCTCTGCTGGATACTACCAGATGGGGGTACTGTTGCCGTAATAACTTGAATCCCGTTGGCCTCTAGAGCATCGGAGATCCCCCTCCAATACTGAATGGTCGGGAGCCATCCTCCAACGACTTGAAGCTCCGCGAACCCTAATAATCCGTGAGCTAGGACAATTGGATGCTTTGGGGTAGCTGAAATTCGTATGTTAGTTTAAAATCCGAGTGGCCCTCTAAGAGGTTGGAACATAAAAAGACCGCACCATAATGTCCTTTGATGACGGCATATTCATCATATATCTGTTTCCCGAGATCCTTCAGCCTGGGATCGTGTTTCCCATGATCGGTAGAATACCACCGAGCGGGGGACGGTCGGGTAGCCCGAACCGAGTGAGCGCATGTATTGTATAGTCCGTTTCGATTATTTTTGACGCATCGATATAGACTCATTGCTATCCTCAACGCCTCAACACCTATGTGCCTTTGGTCGAATTTGATTGAAGGTTTAGTTGCGTTATATCCGGAGTCCAGAATTAGAGCGTATCCAGCCACATACGTCATACATATTGTGATTCAAGTTGAGAGAGGGAGCAGGGGGTTCAGCTGTTAGGTAAGCTGGGTAAGAACTTTAAATTGGTCCGAGCTTCCCGCTCATGCCCCACTTATATGTGAGTCTTGGCAGTAATCGATTTACGATGAAGGAGCTATGGGTCGCAGAACGGTCGCATCTTGCTCTACCTCCTGCCCACGCGTATTCACCATTCACTTTCTTCTTCCAAGGTTTAAACAAGTTCAGTCTGCGAAGTACACGATTGACAAACAAGGGATCTCCTTTTTGCATAAAAATCGTACCATTTTACCCTGCGCTGTTCATCTAGTGGACGATATTACCCTTGCAAATCGAATCGACTTTGCTTGTTCGCGCGGTTCTCGCGTCTACTAGCTTGTGCCCTCTACGATTGTTCTGCTCAAGATCAATCACGGAGAGTTACGGTCGGCATTTTTATCACTAACAGCTAGGCAAACAACACTCAAAGCTGTCCAATCAGGCACCCCCGAGCGTCAATTGCCGTTGATAACATATTCCCATGTATGTGACTGGCCTAGCAGTCTGCCTAGTAGCCTGCTTCTTGTCCTCCTGTGATGGATTTTCGACATTACCCTGTCCAACAGGCAGATTATATCGCCTCTGCTTAGTATCGCGTGAAGGATGCGCCGACACAACGCCTTGTCACTTGTCAGAACTCATTTCACCTTCTACCAAGTCAAGCATATAAGGTAGCGATGGACAGTCCGTCCTTCATTCGACTATATCAAGCGAAGTCGTACAGCCTGGCCTCGGGCACTGCTACGTGCAGCCTACTGCAGATCGAGCTAAGGAAACATGGGTTCGTCTAGAATGGCCATAGATGTGTTGACTTTAACCGCGCTGATATACCAGTCCTCCTGTGATTGGTCCTTTTTGACAAGGAGTCCTTGATCGAACCACAGCGTCGGGTCAACCCTCCATATGAGCGTCCCCCTTACTACCTCTGATTGGGCATATCAAAAACCGATGAGAGAAACATCGAAAGAGCTTCTCTAGAGCCTTGTCTGCAAGTTTCGCTACCTACCTACCCATCTAGGTATCTGTAAAAACCATGATCTTAGGACTCTCAATTGATGTGACCTGGCTGCCTGGGTAAGAGACAAGCCTACCTGTTCTGTATCCTGGATGAAGTACAAGGTTACATTACTCAGGTCGTGCTCAAAAGAAACCAGAAACCCGAACCTACTACCTAACCCATCGTCACTCCATGTTTTTATACTAATGCTGCCCCCTCTTCCACTACCTTCCGCATAATGAATATATAAAGATGCAGTTTGTGGGTCCAAAATAAGTTAACTTGGCCTACAGATCGGGTCAAGATGAGGGCCCTAGGAAAAGTCTTGGTGTAGACCGGTTGTTGGAGTGTGCCCTACCGGTGTCGATCTCTTGGTTAATCCGGGGGAGGCAGTACAACAGAGTAACCAACACAAGTAACACGAATTTTGAAAGTTATAGGATGCAGAGGAGGGGTCCTAGAGATCGCTACATCGGCTCACGATTGGAGCAGACTCACCCCGGGCCGATGCATGGTGGTGGTTCACCCGATGTAGTCTTCTTACCCAAGCGCCCTCAAAGTAGCCTTCCCAGGTTATCGGGCCCGACAGACATATATGTTATGCTCGAATGCATATATAGAACCTAGCAGGCTGTCGTGAGGGTTTCTATCCTCTCCTGCCTTTAGGACTCCCTTTCCGCTTTTGAATTAATTTACCTAAGCAGCGAATGCGATGATACCCACACGACATGGCTAGCTCAGCAGGTTGTGCTTCGAGCTATTGCTCGCGAATCTTTCTCACATACGAGCCCTCTCTCGCTGGAAATGCCATCTTTCTCGCCGTATTCGCCGTCTTAATCCCCGTCACCTTCGCCCTGGGGATTAAATATAAGAGTTCCATTTTCGCTGCGACCCTAAACACTGGACTCGCATTAGAAGTGGTGGGCTATATCGGTCGAGTTCTGTTGCACAGCAGCCCGAATGATCGAAGTTATTTCATCCTGTTCCTAATTGGAACCGTCATAGGCCCGACGTTTATCTGCGCTGCGATGTTCCTGGTCATGCCGCAGATAGTCACTGTCTACGGCGACGAATTCCGTTCATGGAGACCAGGCTGGTATTCATACCTATTTTACGCCCTCTCAACTGTATCGGTCGTACTCGAGCTAGTCGGAGGTATTCTTTCAACGATACGAGATGATTCGGGTGATGTGAGTTGACGACCGTGAGAATTGGGATTCATCGACTAACAATCATCAAGATTGACACAGGTGTTCCTATCCTGATCGCTGGATTAGCGATTCAACTTTTCGCCCTAGCTATCTTTATTTTCCACGCGATTTTGTTCGCAATCGCTGTCCGCACGAGACACCATGCATTGGATATCAAGTTTGCTGGTATATACAACAGCGGATCCTTCAAGATCTTCTTGTTGGGTAGGTACCGACCCGAAACCTACCAACGAACAATCAACATACCTACTAGGTACTTACACAAAGCATAGCATTCTCATTAGCAACTCTCCTACTAGTTGTGCGAACGGCATACCGACTTGTTGTAGTCGCGGAGGGATACGGCAGCTCGATCGCGCAGTCCGAAATACTATTTCTGGTTCTCGACGGATTGATGGTCCTCCTCGCTAGCTTACTCCTGCTAGTATTCTTCCCAGGACGTGTATTGCCCGACTCGCAGCCTCAGACGATGACGCGCAGGATCTCCAAAACACCGCTTCGACCAATTCGACCGGCCCCATACGAATCACCGTCAACTCACCATAGTCCGACGTATAATCCGTCAAGCGTCAGGTCTTCGCAGCACAACTATTCGCCCCGTAAAATGCAGTATCCGGTACAGCCGCCTCCGCAGGGGGGCATGGTTGATAGCGATGCTTTGTGGTGAATGGGACTTCGGTACATTTGTGAAGGGAGGGATTGATGCTCGTGTGGGGATCTTGGTCTTCAGGAATTGAGGGTTATATGGAAAAGAAGGGTTACTATGGTTTTCTATTACAAGCTTATGTGGGTATTGGAAGCCTAGCTTCAAGGGCGCCACGGTGTCGTTCGCTTGATATTCCCCAGGAAGCTACGTTTTGCTTACGGAAATTGGCGTTCAGGATATTTTACGTTTTGGCGATTTGGTATATCGCGAGATTGTCACACCAGATTAAGCTGGTGTTTTCGAATTATTCAAATAACTTAGCTACATCACCAGATTACTTTACCAATGAGATCTTTTAGGATGAATTTACAAGTGAAACGCATTGTTTTGGTTTCATTCAGTTTTAGTATGTGTCTCATCTTAGATCCAATACATTGTCTCAATGGAATCTGATAGACTTGAACCTTGCCTCATGGCTTCATCTAAATCGTCGGCGATATACTCTAGTTGTGGGATCCCAGACCTTGTAGCTCTAATTCTTAGTAGGAATATTGGCATCATGATCGTGATGTTTACAATTGTAGTAGAATACGGCTGGTAGGCAAGGCTAATCTAGCTAAGACATTTTTCTGTAGCTCCCAGGTGCCGGTCGTTGATGACCTACATTAGACTCCCATCATCTAGGGCACTAGAATACAAACTAAGATAAGGCTCCCGTCCCATATCCCACCGCCAATCTTACCCAACAATGTCTCACTTGTGTGAGCTATGGAGACTTATCCCTATGACTAGGCGCCGGGTCTCCCTAGTACAAGTACCTTAACACACATAGGTACCTACCTACTAGGTACCCATAAATATTAATACTCTTTATGATATGACGGATATCAAGCCATGGAGAGTATAATAGGAGCTTCCCATTGGTCTTACTATACACCCATAGACACCTACACAAAGGCGCTTACTCAAAGAACATGGAAGGTAACGAGAGGTGAGTACCTACACATACTAAACATGACAGAAGCCGTAGGTACTCAACCGGTGTGTCGACAGGGGCAAATCTTCAGTAATATCTTTCTAACAATAGCGTCCTAGGAAGCGCCCATATGGTCGACACTCACCAATCGTAGAGTTGAACACCCTTCGTAAACAAATAGAGTCTAAGGAGTGGTTGCCGCCCTTGCTTTTGTTTCTGTATCGGCATACCAAGTTACCCACTCCAGCTCATTGGATATCGGGACACAGACGAAAAATGACTCACATGTGAGACTTGCTAAGAGCGGGTAACATCGTGTCTTTTCTAACTACACGGACGCTTGTGGTAGGTGCTGGCTCTTGGGTTTGGGGGTCCGAGGGGTATTGGAAGAGACTATTCCATCCCTTGCGTCGGCCGCTGCTCCAATCACCTTTACCATGTAGTCGGAATATAGCGGTATAAGCTAGCGGTGTGTAGGGAAATATGATGGTGTGTTACTTAAGGATACTAGGTACTTAATTGTCGGCACTTGGGCATCAAATTGAATGTACCCCCTTTAGCGTTGCTCAGTTGATGCCTTCCCCTTTTCGCAAATTTTGTCGCTGGCTAGAATAACAGGAACATTCCGCATAAATGAACAATTCATCTAGCTAGAACTTATATGAAGTAAATTTATAACTTAAAATCTCTTTCAATTGTAGTTCGCTTGAATTGATTTTTTTTCTTTAAGAAAGGTGCCGACAGTTGTATTACTAAGCAATTCTCCCAGAAGCCATTCTAACCCCTTTCCACCAAATATGAACACTGTGAAGTAACGACATGCTTCATACATATCTAGCATTTACTCTTTTATCTGTAAATGATTATTTATACATCGGTTAAAATCTGGTATGTTGTATGAATTGACATCATATCTCGAAATGTATGTGTTAGCTTTATGGCTTAGGTCAACTAGGTAGATGTCAGTTGTTATGTCTAACAATACCCTTCATGGATTTCTTTATGAGAACTTCCTTCCTTTGATTTCTGAACAAATTGCTTAGAGGTGAACAAAAGGATTATATGATACATCACAAGTTCTAAAATCTCATCACACTCTTTTTCATATTTTGTGTGTAGCTCTGGGTGAAGAACAACACTAGTTAGTTGTCTTGGAAACCCTTACCGCAAAAACGAACTCATTATACAACGAAACAATCATGGTGGCCTACAAGAGCAAAGACCTAGCTCCTAGAATATCGTATATGAGTATAAGTATTAGGATTTTATGCATGGAATTCGGAAGCCATAAAGATATCCAGTATCATCTTTCATAGGTATCAACAAGTAGGTAAAGAAAACTAAAAGTCAGTCAATACTTACCTTAATTTCTAAGTTATATACCTACCTAGTACCATCCAACGCAGATTATATAAAATAACACGCCAGCAGAAATAACTATCTGTCATAATGGCTGCACCAGGAAACGGCAACGCACCCGCTCATGGGTTTTCTCTCCCCGACGCCGACTTTGACGCCTTCAACAACCAGGCCATCCAGGACTACTACAAGAAGAAGGCAAATGAGGATATCCTGACCGGCCCAACTGAAGTTGAGGATGATATTGAAACGGAAGCAAGGCAAGTAGTCAAGAATTGGGAGAAAGTTGTTGGTCGCCAGGCCACAACAGAAGAGCGTGAGAGAATGACGGCTAAGATTCATAGAATTAGGGCCGGAGCTTGGCTCGAACGCACAAAGAAGAATCTCGTTGGAGAGACGACGGTCCCGATCGCTGTGTTCAACCGTTTCGTTGCCCAGAACGAAGGCTCTGTCGCATACGTCGCTCGTCGCATGTGCGATATGGCTGAAGAGCGCGAGCAGGCGGCCGAAGAGATCCGTAATCTCCGGGATGCTAATGGGAGACTAGCAATGGATGCGGCTAAACGATGCGATGAAGAGAAGGCTAAGCTCACGTCGGAGAATGATGAGTTGGCAAAAAAGATCGCCGAGCTTGAGGAGAATAACGAGCGTCTGCGCGACGACCTCGACGACGCAATTAATCAGCCTCCGATCGATGATAAGGCGAAGGACGAGATCGTTAGGTTGGAATCTGAGATTAATGATCTTCTGCGAGAGCATACATATCGAGACGCGAAAATTAAGACTCTTGAAACCGAGTTGAGGGAGTCGCGAAAACGAGAGAACGCCGCCAGAGACGAGATACGTATGCAAGATCGTCAGATTACGGAGCTAGAGAACAAGAACGATTCTCAGGGTCGCGATATCCGGGATAAAGACCACGAGATCAGCCAGCTGAAGCTATCTAAATCGAACCCCGAGAAAACGGACACGGCCGCGATCATCAAGGGTCTACGGAAAGCGAAGAGGGACCACGAGGAGATCAGCAAGGAAGTGCAGGCCCTGATCGACGACTGGATGGCCAGCATCGCGGACCAGAACAATCTCCGGGAATACCACATCTGCGTCGAGGATCTGAAAAAGGACCTGCAATTCCTGCGCGGGAAAGTGCTTGAGTTCAACGAGGGCCTCGGTAATACCACGACCCCCGAAACCAACGCTCTGGAGGTCCTCAAGTCCTTGACGGAAGAGCTGAACAAGCAGCCCAAACAACAAATGCGCACGCGTCTCTGGTCGCTCAAACTCGTCACGGACCTCAGCCTCGCAGAGACGCGTCTGAAGACCGAGCAGCTGCGCACGGATACCCTGCGCATGCAGCTCGAGATGAAGAAGTCGGACGAGCAGCTGTCCGCGGAGACGAAGATGCAGTACGGCATTTACAACCAGGAGGAGATCGAGCGGGAAGTCGACTCCCGTACACAGATGTACCGGAACCATCGCCTTGAGATTCTGGATAACATCTTTGGGGCCGCGGAGGATCTGAAGGTCGTGGCGATTCGGTGTACCCATGTGCCGACGCGGACGCAGATTAATGATATCTGTAAGAAGTATTTGACGCCGGAGTCTTTGCCGAAGCCGAAGTTGCAGCCGCCGCGGATGCCGAGAAACTAAGCACCTACTACCTAGGTAAGTAAGGGCTTGGTTTTGGGATAGGGGGGTTGCTTGCTGGTTGAGGTTGCTTCTGGGTTGATTGCATGGCTCTCTCACATGCTGTCTGTATATTTAAACTCCAATGAGCGTTGAGAGAGGAGATGGTTGAGGATATCTCCCCTTGGTCTTGGGTGGTGAAAAGGTTATTTCTCGTATAAGTCGCTGGACTGGAGACATGTCATGATGAAGATATTGAGTAATGTTTTTTGTGTTAATTCCCCTAGGTATAGTTATGACTTGTTTACGAATTATGTTTCTAGAGACGTTAATAGAAGCGCTACCTGGTAGTTACCTATACATTCCTATCAGTATTTTGTCACCTGGGCATGTTTGAGTTGAAATGGGGAATTGTTCTGTGACTTAGCTGAGATGATGCGATCTCTCAACACCAAAACCTCGAAATCCGCAACACCCTATAATAGAAAACACAACCAAGCGCAAGTGAATATCCAATCTTGGGGTTTACCTAATTGTCGCATTACATAGCTTCTCATAATGACATGACGGATCTACCTATTCATAGAGCCGGCACCTGGATCTCCCTCCACGCCAGCCGTCTTACCCCTGAATCCTCGGCTTTACAACACATCCAAATCATCGCCATCGATATGTCGCGTACAATCTCCGCGCACCGCCCCCAACTCTGTAATTATTCAAATCCGTCGCCACATAGCAGCGAAGACATCGCTCCGCCACACACACAGTCTCTCCGCGAAAGCGTATCTGTCTGTGGATGGCGTCAGACGGCCGCGCCAACGCCCATTTCACGAGAAGTCTCCGAGCCCAAGCACGGCCGATGTCCTAAGTAGGAAAGCAAGCTGTCGAATCGCAAGAGACACCGTTTTCGTCGAATTACACACGCACCTAGATTGGAGGCTGCGCTCCGGCTGTGATGGCATCCGAGGGCATTCCCCTCCCAAGACAGCGGGGCCGTGATGTTGATTCGCGAGTTCTTATAACACATATTTTCATCAGATTAGTATACGTCATCAGCCTCTACTTACCAATTTTAATTCTGCAAACATGCCGGTTCCGGGATGATCAGTAATCCGCGTCCAGTCTGCGATCATACCTAAAACAATCTCGCTTGCACCAACCCCGTCAACGGTCGCGACCAGAACTCACACGGCCCGGCACGCCGGGATGCGCCACGGCGGCGTCCTCGAGCCACAGCCTTCCGCGGCGTCGTTGGTGATGTGTATCGTCCAGTCCTGGAAGCACCGTCCGACGCGGCGCAGCCGGGGCACGGACGAGCACCACGGCCAAGGAGCTGGGCCGCAAAGCCAACCCCGACCCTGCCTAATTTTTCGTCAGGGAAATGAGTTCACCAGTCAGCAGCTGAGTCTACGTCACCTTATCTCGTGGCTTAGCACCGGGGACGGGGCTCCGTTGAGTAAGTAAGTAAACAACGGGGTTGGCGATCCGCAGATGCTGGCGTTGATGTTGTTATCGACGAAGTTGGGTTTTAGGTGCGGTAGTAGGGTTGGCTAAGGAGCCACGACTCAGACATACCCAGTGCCGCGTCACCCTATCTGATAGAAAAAAGACGTTCCCGCAGAATAAGCTCGATGGGCTAGAGGAAGCTACCCGACCCGCGCTCTAGTCTGACGAGCGAGCGGAATATTTTGAATCATTGATCTGTAAGCGACCTGAACCAAGCTCTGCCTTGGTTTGGGCGGTAGGGATACCGCGCTTAACGAGTCAGATACATACATACCTGACGAAACTAAGATTTCGTTCCAAGATTCCATTTCGTGTAGTTATTCCAATTTGCGTCAGTGGTCCTGCGCTTATTATTTCGCCGAATCTAAGTCGTGCTCTCGTTTCCAGAGTGGGTTTAGCATGGTATGGGAAGGTGGTGTAGATAATGGCATTGGCGCATGGTGGGGGCGCGAAGCTTGCTCGGGCTCTAGGTTGACATTAGGGTACTTACAACTACCTCTGCTAGAGAAGCTAGACCGGTCTATTATGATATCAAGATACTAGCTCCTTGGAATCAAGTAAGAGTAAGATGATAGTGGGTTGAGAAATGTAAGGCACCTGTTCATCCACTTACCCCCTATCCACCCCCACCCCCGAAAACACAAATACATGCGACGATACTGGTTAAGATCTAGTCAGACTGGCTGTGTATAGACTAGGCAGCAATATATTCTGGTGTTTTAGCTAGGTCATGTAATCCTAGAAGAGCTGAATGTTGGGTAAGGGTTATGATTACTGGTAGTGCTCTATCGGTGAACTCATGATTCTCGTGAAAGAGAGCTTTTGACAAGCGGTTAGTGCCGTCAAACTACCTAGGTATCGTCATTACATACAGCCTCAGTGCCACCTTCTTGAGTTAGCGATTAGATCGTGAGATAGAAATCACCTTGGACGACGAAGTTCCAAGATTGTTGCTATTGCACAAAAGGGTGTCGGAAAGCGACGCTGTGTGGATATTCATTTACGTTGGGCACGAGATTCACCTAACTAGACGTATAACGTGATAACATCAGGCAAGTTCGTGAATCGACTTCGGCGTTATGGGGTCGTACGTTGAGAGACAAATATAATATAGATGTGCCTGTAGTCAGCTTTTAAAGGTCCGAATAGTTACTCGACGGGTAGTAATTAGCCCCATATCTCCCCAAGTTATATCCATCATAATAGTCTATAGAGTCTAAAAATCCAAGAATCTGGGGATTGTGCTTGGCTTTGACCCGGCTGACTAGTTGCCCGTCGGTTTCACGACGAGTTGGCATCCTGAGATAGTCGTAGGTTGCAATATGCGTCGATGGCGCGGGGGGGTTTATGGGGCCGGAGTTCTGGAGTTCTGGGGTTAGGACCGACTGGGCGGGCGCACCCCCTGCGACGCTTAGAGCAATCCCCGTTAAAGGGCCGTTGAGGCGGACTTGTATAGACTAGTGTTGATGTTGTCGACTTAAATGAAGTTTTTCGCGATCTTTGAGTATGAATGTCTTCATAAAAGATAGTTTGAAATACAGGTTACGTAGAGAGAGGATGTCACGTCAATCGTCTCATAGCTTATGTAAAGGTTGTATCGCCTGGCTGCCGACAATCTCTGGAACCCCTGGAACCTGACGATCGAAAACGACCCGGGAATGGATAACCAATTAATTCTGGCGAGACATGCAGTTTGAGCTTGTTCTTTTAGACTTCCAATACCGGCTCTTCTTGCTGCAGGTGCCGCTGATCGTACGACATCATATAATCGTGTGCGCATGTGTATAGCAGCGGATGTTACTAATCCGGGGGAATAAGCATCGATAAAGTGTGTCTTTCATGGTTCCCCAGATTTCTTTTTTCTCGGCATAATGCGGTGTGATGTTGCCTGCGAGGTCCCCAATGCGACAGTGCTGGTTCTCCCAGTAGATTAATTTCCATATATTAGTTGGAGCGCCTTTCATTCGGCTGGTGACGTAGTAATGAACACGGAACTGTCGATAATCGTACATTGGTGTCAGTTGAACAACCTTGGCGCTGCATCTGCATGCTACTGTTTCAATATGTCGACGGTTATTATGAAGTAATATGTGGTATAATCAATGAAATGACATATTGAGGCTGATAGGGCTGGTTTTGCCATTTTAAGCTTTTCTAGAGCCGTGTCAATAATCGAGTAAATTTGGTTCAAGTTGGTTTAAGTTGGTTTAAGTTGTATGTGTCTTTTCTTATATTGGTCGGCTAGACGAGGTGAGTTTTTGGGGTAGGGCGAAATCGCCCCTCACCGAGAATCGACATGGGATGAAAAGTACACCACCCACGCTGTAGTGTAGATTAGCTACCGCCAATGTCTCATCACATGCTTTTCATCTTCACATCGTTAATGACCTACCCTCCGGTCTGAGTTTGTATCGACCTCATTATTAAGTCTCCGGCATACTTACACTCTAGAGAGATAGTGTCGTTGTATCGCTCCAACGCCGATAATTCTTGTCTTGTTAGGTGGTATGAACGACCCCGTATGACGAGAATAAGCGAAAGCAAGAATCGAACTGGCTGGAATGAGCTGATCTATAGCCAACCTGTTTTTAGAAGTCCTTACATACAATATTGTCGAGTGGCCTCATTTCATAACCGCCCACCCAAGTAGCCAACTAGTTATCGACTACTTATGCATATTAAGTCGGAATAATGATTGTCACGGATCTAGATCTTGATCTGTTAGGTCCTATCCGGCATTCTAGATTTGGATATTCGGTCGAAAGATTCGGCGTTCTAGTCTCAAAGCGCAGAGAGCCTCATACCTTCGCCGCCTTCTGTAGGATCGTTCCTTGAAATTCGGAAAGTAAATAATACCTAGACGCTAGCGGCGCCGAGCTAAGTTGATTTAGAAGGTAAGCAAGCCCCTGGACAAAGGAGCAAATGAGAGTGAATGGAGGATAGCCAATATGACTGCTTGTCATATGACTTCTTGCTAATTGAGGCACCGAGAAAATTAGTTTATCTTTTCCAGGCCTCAGTTTTACGAGAAAACATGGGAGAATTGACCTGACTATCGCGTTTGTGTTGGACCTGTGGATGGTGTAATACTTTACTTTTGTTGTCTCTTCCATGTGAACTGCCTAAACGGGGTGTCGGACCAGGGTCGTTATCAGATCTTTAGTACTGCGTAGTACATATGCATCTAGTTGTCCTGTGGATCATGAAAAGCTTGACAGCAACAACAAGGTTGAGATTAAGCTCCTATGATTAGGCATCTCAATTTCCGTTTCGACCGATTATCATGAACCGTCCAGACGTTAGGGAGAAGCGGGCCGCTTCTCAAACCAATGAGAGTTAGCACTATCGTAAGATCTGGAGTCGGTATATCTTAGTTGCGGGATGAAAGGCAGAGTGCGCCTCTCCCACCTGTCGGTGGTAATTTAGCGATGGTCTGATAGATTTGTGTGGCTTCTACAAGTGCTGACAAGCCGCTGACGCATGTTGGATCCGCCTTACAAATCGTCGATGATGTGTGTTAGGATGTACGCTGTAAGGAAATAAATTGCAGAAGAAACATTTCTAGATGTAAAACAAAAGACGTCAATTTCCGACCCGAGAGAGATGCATCGGGATGTCATGAACTTTAGGTATGTGGGATAGCTTGGACCTAGAATGACACGTGGAGAATGCCAAGCCATCGCAATTGCGCATGCTGAGGCTGTCACGGATGACTTGGGACTTTTAATTATTGACTGAGCCTAGGCAACGACAAGATGTTGAGTAACGATGATTTGGGAGGTGAAGTGGGATCCATACCTTGATCCACCCTCGACCCTACCGCTTAGGGGCGAACCCTAATCCAAGGGCGATGGCGTGAGAAGGGTTGAACAGTATCGCAAATCCTCTTCGAAGAAAGTTTGGGTAGGGGGTTAGGATTAGGAATCGTAGGAAGATTTGTCATTTCCTTGGACGACAAGAATTCTTGCAGCGCCGTGCAATATTAGTTCAAACTTCATGATGAGAGAACAGTTGACGCATTTGTCATCGTAGAATAAATGAGCTACCGTCTTGGCACCCGATACCTTTAGTCGACAGGCCGTTTCTTGTCCGTGACATTCGGACGAGTCTTGAGACGCTTGAGATCAAGATTAGATTATCGGTTCCGTCGGACAGTTGAATGGCTCCGGTTGATTAGGTAGGTAGTTTATAGAAAATACGGAACATCCCCACTACGGCGAAGACTAAGAAGACCAGGGAAGTAACATGATCCTATCCCAATCAGGATAAAACGTGCAAACGGTCATACTTCATCCGGGGACTTTCAACAAGGATTAAGGACCCCAACCAATTTATCCATATTGCTAGACTTCCTGACAGTAGCTCATTTGGGACCAGAAACTTGTTGCTGGTAGGGCCTTCGTAGCGTCTTGGTAGACGGCAAGGTAGAAGATAGAGGCGAAGTAAAAGTTAGAGTATTACTAGAGGTGAAGGAAAGGAAAATAAAGAAGGAAAACGAACGAATAGCATACCTTAATCGATTAGAGCAATACGGAACGGGGCATTGGTTGTTGCGGACCAGTGAACTTTAACCTTGTAACCCTGCTAGCATCTAGTAGCGTGGACCCTGCCGGTACTGTAGGTACCAAAGTACCACCCCGGGACCCAATGATGCTTAGTGTTCCGGTGATTTTATACGTTCACCCTCCCCCATATTTCTTTTTTATCTCACCTTACTTGCTTCACATCTCAACCAAACACATCTATCTTCAGGATCCAGACCACCGGCCCTCTCTTCTACTCTTGTCTCCTTCCCTGAAGAGAATGTACTTGTCTTTCCAATCCAGTCTTCTCCACAACTTCCATATACTTGTCCACCCAAGACTATGTCACCTTAGACACATAAGCGAAACCGTGCTTAATCTACTTACCAAGAAGTAGTCAACTCTTGACCATAACCAGCCATGACTCGTGAGAGAAAGTCTTGCTCCTCCGCCTCCGAGCGTAGCACCGTATTCCCGCCGACTCCAAAATGTAACTAGTCGACTAACTCACAACTATGACGAGCCTAGGTGCTTGTAACTTGGCCTTACCACCGCTGCCCCTGTTAGCCTTAGATACTTGTAGGGAGGCATGATGATTGGCACCTAAGCAGCAATGCATGGGCGAGTTAATCGCAGCTCTTGACCGGTGGACGAATCGGCGCCACGTCCTATCTGATACTTCCTTTTTGGGTATAGGGATTCCGAATATCCAAGCATGGTCTGTCTTATGGGTTCTCTTTTTATCTACATCTAGTTATACTATACCACACTGCACTATACTATCCCATACATCTCAACACAAGACTATGACCACACAGACATGTGCTTTGCGCCGGGGTGCACGATTCAGGAACCCCCCAGCAGCATGGGGGGGACGACGTACGATATAATTCTGGCTGCGCCCGTCTGATTTTCATCTGAGCCAGAAGGATCGTTCTAAGCATAGCCGTTGGCTGACGTCTACACCCCACGGTGAATCGTTAGAGATCCTTTAAAGAGTCTGATATTACTCACTATACAACATTCGGTCCCGATCAGTCAGCATACAACAAAGCCCTACTTAGGAGAGGCGCGTCCCCCCCTCAGCTACCCATAGCTCATAGCTCATCGCCTAGCTTCAGTTATAAGGCAAGCTGCCTCGTCTTCTCACTACTCTTTTACACTTGTATCAAGGTAGTCTTCTTATTAGATCATCATGTCGTCGGTATCTTCGATTCACCAAGCTACCGCCACGGCATCCGCCTCCTCGGGCGGAAGTTCTCGCGCAGCATGGTTACTAGCACGGCAAAAAGTCAACACTAGGTCCGTAACGTATTATGCGGCTTCACTCAGTGCCCTTATCGGGATCTTCATCATCGCCCACTGGCTTCGTTTCACATTCGTCAAACTTGGCTGGTCTCGTTCACGTAACCCGATATTGCTACCTTTCTTTGCTCTTTCAAGGTGAGATCGAATTCTGAGAATATAGGTTTGGGTAATCTAATAATCTCCCTTAGAGTTACTAGAAGAATATTCGTACGGAGTCTACCCGGGTTTACCTCAGTTGGCCATGCTGTTCTTGTAACGGTCTATGTGGCTCTGAACGCCACATTCGGCTTTTATAATGTTGATTATAGTGTCTCTGCCAATGTGGCCTCCCGACTTGGCTGGTGAGTTTTTATACCGCCCCTTCGATTTACTATGCTGACATATGTAATTATAGGATAGCGACGGGAAATATGGTCTTCGTAGTATTCCTCTCACTGAAAAACACACCTTTAGCATTCCTTACAGCTTATTCCTATGAACGCCTCAACGTCTTACATCGAATCGCCGGATACACCACGATGCTTTGCGTTATTCTTCACGGAGGCCTATATACGTCTTACTTCATCGGTGCCGGAAGGATTTCAACCCTTCGAGAGGAAGTCGTCACAGCTGGTATCATCTCTGGATTCACCATGTTTGGCTCTGTTATGGCCGGCATGATTCTAAGGCGCTTTAACTATGAACTATTCTACATTGTTCACGTTATCTTATTTTTCGCCATCGTTGTCAGCCTAGGTTTACACCGTCCCGAGCTCGATTCCGAAAGGACACTATACGCAACTATAATCCTTGCTGCACTGTGGTTCGCCGATCGTCTCATTCGGTTCTGCCGACTAGTCTACAACAGCGTCAACAACGAGGCCAACATCTATGCCCTCCCAGATGGCGGCACTAGAATAGTGCTTAAGAAGCCTATTTCACGCGCCCGACCCGGAAAGCACTGCTACGTCTGGCTACCGAAAATTAGGACATTCGAAACTCATCCCTTCACCATCGTGGCAAGTGAGCCTTTCGAGCTTGTCATCAACTCATACAGCGGTTTCACCCGTGACCTCCACAACCACGCGCTGAAGAACCCTGGCGCAAGCCTCAAGGTCTCAGTAGAAGGCCCATACGGTACCGTTCCGGACCCTCTGGACTTTGATAAGGTTGTTTTGGTCGCAGGTGGCTCTGGTGCGACGTTTACATTTGGCATAGCGGCCGATATGCTTTCACGAATGTCCGAGAGCTCTAAGCAGCAGATCGACTTCATTTGGGCTGTTAAGGGACATGGTATGCAATAACATTCATTGGCGAATTTATTTTGACGTGGAAACATACTAACTGTCATTTAGATAACTTAACGTGGTTTACGCAACACCTGAATAACCTCCGCAACCATGTACACGCACCAAAGATCGCTCTAAAGGTACATGTCACCAGACTAGGACCTGAATCGCTCCGAAATTCGTCCTTAGAACAACCTGCGTCGGACTCTTCTACTACGGACCTAGGACCATCTGCTCTCGAGAAAGGCAACGTGGACTATATTAGTTCTAGTGGCCCGGCGTCCTCTGCCGCTACCCGATACGAATCCGACCGAGAAGAGAAAGACACTACCCGACCCACGGACTTCCCATCCGCAGCAACGAGCACGACGAACCTCAACTTGCCGATCAGGCCGGGAAGACCTAATGCAGAGGCAGAAATAAGGGAGGCGGTGAGCTCAATGACTAAGAACCAACGAGTTCTTATAGCTTCATGCGGACCCGATAGCTTGACCAACATTGTCCGGAACGTCGCGGCAAGCTGCATCAGCGTCGACGGCCCTGCAGTCGAGGTCCACTGCGAGCAGTTCGGCTGGTGATCTAATTCACTTTTTTTTCATTTATACGAAGCATCACGAGTTAGTTAATGGGACCTGTTTCACATTGTGGATGGGATGATCAGCGGGCTTTTTTATGCAGTGTGGGTAGACGGCGTTTCGGAGTATATATGTCTATGATGTATGTATATCATGTCGCTTTTGAGTCGACTATCGAACTAAGGGATCGGAGAGGCGCCCGTGGGGAAATTCCATCATACCCTAGAAGAGGAAAAGTAGAAGATAGATGTGGATGCTCAGCTACCACCAAACCAGGTATATAGGACTAACTACCTAGTTACTACCTACACTATACCATACTCAAATAGAAAGGAGAAGATCATCAAAATTCTCACATGCTAGAGCTATCTATCTACCCACCTTCATGCCCACTTTAAGGCGACTAAACTAGAATCTTCCGAAGACAGATGCTTAAATGAACAACCCGTGCCAATCTCCCGCAATGCACTCCCTCGTCCAATACATCGACCACCTATTTACAACATGTCATTCGTCCTCTCTCATTTCCAATATTTAACCTTCATACCATGCATGTCTAGTCTCACCTACCCTTTACCTAAGCACCATCTATCTCCAGGGCCTTATCAGCACGTCATTGTCTCAGCCAGCGACGGTGCTCCCGCACATGCCTCATTCGTCGTCCATTGTCTAGGGTGCGTCCCAGCCAACTGCCCTATCCAATTAGCTAATGGCGCGACCTTTGCGGTGCGCCGTCCAATCGGGCCGGCGCCAGCGGGGTGGACTAATTTATGACTTGCCGGTTATGATACTTGGTACATATAAACAAACAATTAACACTTAGGTATAACTTGGAAGCATTGATTGCTTCGGTAGAGACTCGGGAACCCACCCAACCACCCTAGTCCACGGCTTTGGTTTGGTACGTAGACGAGAGCCGTCAGATTGTGTAGTATTCAATCGGAGATCATTTCTCGTGCCTCTTTGTTGTCATTGTTCGTCTTTTTTTCAGGCCGCCATGGACTTACCTAAACTCGGGTGGCGTGTGTTAGGGAAATCCCATTGTAAAAAAAACCAAACCCCCCAAAGTGGGATATTCCCCCGTCTGCGTAGCGGCGTACAATACCTACCTAGTACCTAGCAAGTAAAACGACGCCTGTGGCTTTGCCCTCTTAGCCGCTGATCACCCAGCCCAAAGCCCTAACACGCAAAAGTTTTAGTGGACTTTTTAGTGACCCGCGCCGTAGCCAAGGCGAACGAACCCTAACAGCCTGAGTTCCAGAAGGTCTGGATTATTAAGCTGATTAATCTAGCGACTTTCATAGGTATGTATGTACCATCAGATAACGCGCCTCACGCCAAGCAAGCAAGCGCACCGGGAGACGGGGAGAAAGAAAGAAAGAAAAGACGTCGTCACCAGTGACAAATGCCCAGACCATTTCTCATTGGCCGTTGGAGGCACAGGATTCCTTACGGGATTCGATCGACGAGACATGGAGGCCAGCGAGATCTGGGCTGCGCACGCGGTACTTACACACTTACATCCACATACTATATCTACATACATACAAACGTGCCTTATCGCACGTCATGTCATGTCATGCCGTGACGCTGCCGGATGAGGGTATATCCCTCGGGCTGCGACGAATAGGCGAAGGGCCAAGATGGTACTAGGTTTGCGACCTTGCACGCAGGGTCTTAATCCACGATGAAACGCCCCTAGCTTTCTCGGTAGCGAGCCGGAGAATACCATGGGGACATACACCGCATGCTAGGCACTGGTTAGTAGGTATTGTGCGATACAGCGTACGATAACTTCCAACAACGAGGGACAACATCTAGGCTATCTAAGACACGACACAGCATTTGACATGACATTTGTCATTGTGTACGTCGCCTACCTTACACAAGCCAAGACTACTAGGACCATCCAGAGCTTTTTTTAAGTGTAGGATGAAGAAAGCTGATGGTGATTGTGATTGTGATGATGACGATGACGATGAGGACGACGAAATCTCCCGCCAAGCATTTAAAAAGGTGTTATTATTTTTTTTCCTTTTAAAGTGTTTCGGGCGCTCCCCTTTGTCATACCCCAAACCCCCTCCTAATCCGGTCTTGGCCATGATCCAGCTAACCTCTTCCAAAGCCGCAATTGACTGATCGGTAATCCTGCTCTTTGGAGAAGTTGTTGAGGCAGCTGACAGGATCGCGATCCCAGCTCGGTAGGTAGACATTGTCCACGGTTCTTTAAAAGGGAGCGAAGAGGCGTGAAGAGGCGTAAAGAGGCATGAAGAAAAACGGTGAATCGGAGTGGGGGGTATGCCGGGATGGGGTTCCGTTCCTGTTAGGATCTGGAATCTGGAATATACAAAGGCGGGAGACCGTTCTTTGACGCGTGTTGCTAACTGCTGACATGTGCACCCTATCTTCCCCGGACCTATAGCCGCACTGCTAGTCAGCCTCAAACCATAATAGATTGCGCGGACAGGCCTGACGTGAGATAATATAGATGATATTATACATAATACCGCCAATATAGATGCACTTGCAGATATATTCTTACATCTTCTAAGTCGGCTGCCGGACGTTGTGTTGCCCGAGTATCGAACAGGTATCTACACCCCCAAGCCATCTTAAGTAATCTAGGACTCTCCCGTGTAAAGGAGCACAGAGGTCGGCTTGGACGGCTCTTTTTCCGACTTTTCCGGCATCTGAGACCCCTCCGTCGTACTATATGTCTCTTTCCCACCTGAGGATGTCTACCCCTCCGAATCATTGAGGTCATATTAACCGATTCACTCCTATATAGGCAGGCCAGACATCAGTTGTTCTTCGAGGCTTAAGCCCCCGACGTCCTTCTTTAACGCCTCGCCGACCATGCACTATATGAGCCATTTGATAGCGCGGGTAGTTACTTGAACCTGCTATCACAAATGGAGTTCAATGCATCCAATGATATGACACCAACTCCACACTACTCGATGTGCTTATATGCCACGAATGAACTAGGACTAGCGGTCTATTGATAACCCTATTATTCCTTTTCCCTTTAGTTCCCGTAGTTCTTTGTTAGCTGAAATGGTCCGATTTGTTTAAAACCATTACGTCCGCTCCTTGGCAAGCCACGTCGAAGCTATACTGCTCATCGATATGATTGCTATCTCAAAGCTTCAATCCGGCATGCTATTGGTCTGGTTGGTGTGATATATTCAAATTGGGCAAACATTCAACTCATTAGTTGAGCGCGTTGCACTTTGGGTAGAGTATCTGGCCAAGATTCGAGATCCAGTACGTCATCTACTCTGAATGACGACAGTGAAAGAGTGTTTTCACTCTTGCGCTAACGGAGGACTCGTAATCTAGAGAAGTCAAGGTCGAAAACTTGGCATTTTGCTACGTTCCGAATGCTGCTGTCTTCCGAGGTTGGTTTAGGAGTATCCTTGACTTCGAGGACTTTGGTAGAACTAGACCGTCGCGACTTCATACAGGTAGAAGACTGTCTTTGTGACTTAGGTTACCTATATGAATGAGTTTAGGAGTGAGTTACACCTGTGTTGGTAGCTCAAAGAACCCCTAGCTTACTATACAAAAATACAAAGGTCTCTAATTAAAACCACCCTCCCTTTTTGTATCTACCCCTTTCTCACTACATAAGTCTAATTGATTCGACTATTCCAATTGAATGGAGTGCGTCTTTTGAGAGTTTCAACTGCTCAAGGTCTTCCCCTGGGGGACTTGCTGTACGTCTAATTCTTTTCATTGGTATAGATGATGAGGGGCTAGATAGCTGTTACAGTCTGTCAGACCTCCCAGCATCCGGTCATATGTCATTCGTCAAATCGTACAACTGAATGTACTGAGTGTGGTTACACAGGTGGTTTCTCGGTAGTCAATCTGTTATCTTATTCAGCCACCACGTCTTTTCCTTGACGAAGAGTAGCAAGGGGTTCAGGAGTGGGGGGTAAAAGAAAAGAATCGTGTGAATAGCATAATTAATATTTTTTGGGGTATGATGGCTAGTACTTCTTTCAATATATTTCATGTAGAAAGCAGGTAATTCATATCAGGGTACCTCATCATCTTTGTGGGGTGGCGCGCCCGGAGAGCTCATTAAGCTCTAAATGGATACGTGCCAGAGCTTAACTTCCGGGAGAGTTAGAGGTCTTAGTCGCCGTAAGGACTTCTCTTCATGTGGTAAATATCTTTGAACCAGGTTAGAAACCGAGTTGGTGACTTGATTCCGTATGGTGTAGAGGCTAACGACTAGTATATGAGGCTTAGACGGGTTGAAGTTCAGTCCATTAGGGGTTTAGCCCACTAGGAGACTGTAATAGTGTAGGCGAAGAGCCTAGTCTGTGTGTATACCACGATCCTAGGAACAGAGGTCTAGATTCCATCATAGGTTTATCGCATCCACCAAATTGCGACACTGAGAAGGTGGCTGCCTAACTAATACCTTATCATATTATTCCTAGGACAACATATAAGTGAGGAAGACAAGGTCGATATTACCTGAGTTGTAGAAAGTGACCCCTATAGACAGCATAATTATAAGCGATGTCGTAATCTAAGAAGACCATTGCGGCCTATATGCGACTCCAGCGCAAGTAGGTCTCGAGAGTAAAACCTTCTAGAACCTGTCATTGCATATAGTATGCTGATGCCTCCGCCTCGAACGATTGTTGCATCAATCCCCTTCGAGTTGCGATAGCACTATGGGACCACCGCTCAATGTCAGACAAGTGGCGACGGCGGAGGTCATGCGTATCAGCTACTTGTCGTAAGATTGATATGATGCTCGTCTTATACATAGCTTGGCGTGGAAGGTAAGAATTCTGAGGGATTAGAACTAGTCCAGTCTTGTACTGTCGCTTATACAAACTGCAATTTTCGACTCGAATTGATAATCTTCCGGGCCTTCCGGGGTCCAGGCCCCTATCCCGTGTCGTAATATCAACCTCAGAATTATCTCGGGGGCCGACAAAGAGCCGGCCACTACCATGGACATAGACATATACGTAGATGAAGGAGCTCGGTTAATATGTTGTCTCCCTTGTATATCAAATATGACAGAGCTAGGGGCTTCTCGTTCCCATTCGAAATCCCATGCCAACGCGCGCTTGCTCCAGAGCGGTATAGTAGGAATCGGATGGACCCTGAAACCGGGAGGCGGCGTACAAACTTCGAGTGCACAGCCTCTATCCGGCGCTTTAGCCATATTCCGATAATATGTGTTTTCCGAGTTTCCGGGGAAACGAAACCCACTAGTATAGAGCGATGTCAACCCGATGGGTTTGTTCACGGTAGGGCTAATAGACCTAGCTACCAGCAAGACCCTGCTGGTGTGCGTTATGAATCTCGTAATGGGAAAATTCCGACGCTTTCCCTTGATGATTTAGAGTAGAATGTTCGATCCTGCTGCCTAGTATGATCTCATTATCGGCTTCAATTCCAAGATAATCTTAGGCACCAGATTCCACAATGACAATCCGAGCTCGCGTACCCCCACGAAAACATGACCTCATGTCATGGTTGCTCCTGTTCAATCAAACCATCTCTTCCAATATCTCACATGGAGAAGAATCAAGCTCTGCATGAGCCTCTTAATCGGACCGTATGGATGTAGATGTGGGCTCATTATCCACTATCGAAGGGTCGTTCCCGCTTGATAGATCTGTTTGATCTTAACCACACACCCTTCATCTCACAAGATATAATAGCAAAAGATTTTGCACTCAATTCTGTAGGGCCCGCTCATATCCGGGAAAAAGACCGAGGCCGAGACTCTGAGTATGGCATCTAATGATCGAAACGATGATTTCGGGGTGTTTACGGGGTTGGTCTTGGCAAGATCTATGACCTAGATCAAGACTCAAGAGTCCTCACTAAGAGATTCGAAGAAAATAATCAAGGATTTCTCATAGGTCATGAAAAATGCCTAGGCATATGTGGGTATCAATTGACCCATTAGAAATTATTAATTGTCACGATGAAGAAGATTTATAGTTGAAGTGGAAGAAAACGAGAATCTCCAACCAGAGAAAGTTTGGATGATTAAGATTAGATAAATTGGGATGACATAATCAGCTTACCAAAGCAAAAAAATGATTATGTAATTTTCCCTTCCAAAATCCCCAGCTCTGTTCCTCTTTAATCCTCAATTCTTCGGCATCGAATCTACCTAACACCCATCCTAGGTCCATCATTCACGCTTCTTAAAAAAATTCGGATGACCTCCCGAACTTTCGCATTCATTACCGTATCCAAGTCCCCCAAACCCCTGCCCAGCTTTCCCCAGTCTCCACAGCGCAAAAGCCCTACCTAGCACCTCCTACCTAGCCCGCCCCGCCTTCCCTTCCCCCTTTCTCTTCCCCACGGGCGCGCTTACCACAGCCAAACCCAATCACCCCGGGGTCGAGCCGGGCTGGCGGAGACGTCCTCGGAGCAGCCTAACCGCATAAACGCAGCGCGCCTCGGCCCCTCCCCCAAAACCAACCTAACTCCCCAAATCCTTTGGGGAAAATCACACGATGCCGAAGGCTTATACTATAGGAGCTCGGCCTTAGCCTCCCTTTGCTCTAGGTAGGTAGGTAGTCTGGGATCTAGTCGCCGTACCCGGTTTCGGTAAGTATTTCGTGCCTGACGACGGAGAGGCTAGGTAGAGCTTGGGCTGCTATGTATGTATCTGCATCTGGGTTGGGGATACTGTGCCTAGTATAAAGCGGCCCTGCGTCATCGGATAAGATGTGCCGCAGAAACACTACCGGACCGACTACATACCTCCCTACTAGGTACACAGAACGAGCCCTGGCTCGATCTCGAAATGATATATGACGCCCGCTAGCAGGGCTCCCCATAATCCGCTAAGCGGGCGCAAGCGAAGCGATACGCGAAAAAAAAAAAAAGTTGCGAAAACTTGGCGGGCTAGGGTGTTTCGCTACGGGGGAGAGAGATTATCAAGATAATCAGGAGGGAGGGCAGCCGAGGTCCATGAGATCCATTCCCAGATGAGTATAGCGACTTTCCGGTGCACAAAACGGGCGACTTCGACTTCCATGATCTAGAATCAACACAGCCACGCATAGAACACTCCAGCCATGATAGGCACTAGGCAGATAAATTAAAAAATATCAATTATTCACTTCAACACACCTGAACACGCTATGCTATCCTACCTGTACCTAAGGTATGTAGTCCTTTAAAATGCCAAACACACCTACCTACAACAAATAGTAGGTAGGTATGCGTATATATATACTCCAAGTGAGCCACGTTGTTTTTCCTTTTCCCACCAACCCTATAAATACACACTTTCTCCCTCTCTCCCTTCTTCGTTTCCGCATTATCGCGTACGTGCGTGCCTCGTAAACCCCGTCGTAAAAAACAAAAAAACACACTACAAGCCGCCCGCCCCGTCAATCCAAAGGCAGTGTCATGAAGCCCATCACATCACATCGTGTCGTAGTACAAAATCACTCCAGACCACCCTAATCCCCTACTCCCAAAACCACAAAGTCATCGTATGTTTTAACAAGTTGCTCCGGTAAGTAAGTGCGCAAACCCCCTACCCCTGCGCCCCAGCCAGGAAAAAATCAATCTCCTTCCCCTGGCCAATCGCATGTTCGTTCTCCGCAAGCTGTTCCAGCAGGCTCAAGAACGGGTCTTTCTCCTCCCCATTCCCACTGGCGGAACCTGGGCTCGGGGCATGGTTCTTGCGCTGCTGTTCATCCACATTTCCATTTCCACCGACACTTATGCCCAGCCCTGCGACACTGGCACCGCCATGCCAGGGTGTAGGCGAGGAGAAGGTGTTCGTTGGCACGGTGCCGAACATAGGGTCGTAGCTCGTCACCCCGAGGGAGCTTTCGTTGTCGCCGCTTGGGCTGGGGGTCGCGTAGTGGTATGAAGGAGAGAAGGGGGCTGTGTTCATCGACTGCATCTGCTGGTGTTCAGACGGGGAGTCGAAGCCCGCGGCTGCCGCTGCGGCGGCGGCGGCGGCGTTGGCTTGGTCGTCTATTGATTCCCGTCTTTGTTGGGCTAATTGGGAGGCGCTGCTGCCATGAGAAGAAAGCGTGTTCGAGGCATGGAGTATCGACGATGGGCTCTGAGTAGCCGAGAAGGAAAAATGGCGAGGATGGGCCGTGGGCGTGGGTAGGCCGGAGGATAGGGGGCCGTTGTGGGTTGTGTTCACCGGCGTTAGACTCCTCATCTCCGAGCGTCTGCGACCGGCGATCTTTCGCTTTAGACTTGACCTCTCCGTGTCTGCATGGACGCGACGCGCGTATATCTCGGGTCCATTATATGCATCTGAGGTAAATTCGACAACGGCATCTGATAATCCTAAACTCGCGACATCGAACGTAAAAGGGCGGCCACCTGGCCTGCTGATATTGGAATAGCGGTCGAAGAAGTCTTCGAGGTTGAACGTTGGCGAGTACCGCATCGAATTGTTTGCGAGACCCTTGACTAGTTCGGCGTGGGCGTTGTAAATATTCTGTAAGGTATCGCGTTGGGGCACAACGCTGGCCCATGTGTAGCTGAGTTCGCCGAGTTGGTGTAGTTCCCGGGATAAAAACTCAGACGAGGATGAAAGTACCCCTATATTTTCTCCTCCTCCATTCTTATTATAGTAGGCTCCATGTATGTGAACGGTGCCCGCAGTGCAAATACAATATCCGACAAAAGCAGGCCATTCAATAGAAGCCATCTGTTTTCCGAGTTCGACTAGCTCGGCAATCGCGTTAGCGTGTAAGAAGCATATGTTCGTTGCCTCTATTTGCCATGATTGATGTTGACTTGTTCCGGCGAGTTCTGCTAGATTAATTGGTAGGAAGGGCCTATATATGAGACAGTGAATCAAATGGTAAACAAGCTTGCTGAGGACTAGAACAGTCGAGTCGGGTTGTCCAAACAGGGTATCCACACTGGAGAAGACATCGTCGGTTCCAGAAGCCCAAATGTCTAGATCTTGTCGGATCTTAGAAAGCTCAGAAAGAGCATGCCAAGGGAAGTGAGAGTCGCCCTTGACACCACCAGCTGCCAGATACCTATTCGTCGTTCCTAAGATCCGGCTGATGTCGATGAGCATACCACTACTCCCTTGTGATTTCCTCCCGCTACCTTGTATATGTTGAAGATTTGATCCATTTTGAAAGAAATCGCCTTCGACCGGTAAAGCAGACGGGCCCGGAGACCAGCACGGTAGACGCAGAAGAATAGTTCTGTCGCTGATAATACATGGGCGCTTCGAGCCACATGCCATAAATCGATCGAGGAGGTAGCAGGTCCAAAATAACCGTCTCCTTACTTCCCGTTCAACGGTCGTAATACGCGTTTGTAAGTCAACCTCTCGATGTAGTTCAAGGGCCATAGCCATGCCAATGGCAGTTGCTAGATGAGCCCGTTAGTCCATGGTCTTATGAGTCATTCATGATTTAAATCGATAGCCATTTCGTAACATACTTAGGAGCATATAGGCCTTCTTCCCCTTACCAGCTGCAGTAAAGGCGGTGACAAGGAGAAGAAGAGCCTGGAGTGCATCGATAGATGGCTCGTCTGTATCAATCTCGCTCCGGGACTGTAAAGCATATTCCTCACTCAATTTAACCGCAGATTGATATCCGGTGGGATAGGTTGTGTATCTGTTACAATTTTAGTAACTTGCACACATGAATCATGATGTGCAAACGAACCTGGCTGCAACAGCATAGATGGCGTGTATGAGATAACTGGGTAGTTGGCTTAGCTGTAGCCTTTGCCGCACTGACGATTCGTCGAGGATGTGATAAGGCTTTGCATGGAACCGACTGAAGTAAGTATCAAGAAGCGCATCTATCTGAATGTTAGGGGTGGGGGGCTCGTTGCTAAATGTAGGCGAGTATACTGCAGATTCGGCGGCTATTTCCGTTGTCCGGACATTGTCTAGAGCTGGTCGTTTTGACTTTGGCTCGGAGGCTTGTTCAGCTACTGCAGAGCTAAGACTAGAGAGGGTTTCCTCTATGCTAATATGTTGTGCTTGTCCGTTAGTTGTTGAGGCATCCGACTGTCTGCGATCTTTGAGCTGAGCTTCCAGGCCATCTACCCTCTTCAACAATGCTTCTAGCACGTCTGTCTTCGGTCCTCGTTTCTTTGGTACCGCATCTGTAGGTCATCAACATGATTAGTCCTGCCATCTCAATCCACCATGAAGGACTTCCTTCTCGAGCAGAAAATGCCGACCACGTACCATATACGCAAGGACACTGAAAGACTTGACAAGCCTCGCAAGACGGGCGTAATCGATTGCACTTAATCTACATTCAGGGGGTCGTTTGTTAGATTCATTCATTCAAAAAATAAAAGCCCGGTTAATTAGATTGACGCCCCCATTTTGGGAAGAGCCTTACTTTCCGCTTCCGACATGACTTGCAATTCATTGCTTCTCGCGGTTCGTTGCCCATACGGCGACTTGGTAATCGCTCGATGCCGATTTGGGGCCGCGACATAATGATGGGCTGAATCCCAGGGGGAGGTGCAACACTCATCGTGATTGATTCGTCGGCGTGATAGTTGCGGTGAGTGATTGTGGACGGAACGGATACTGGATGTTCCCGTCTCGTTCAAGTATCTCTAAAAGATAAAATACCGAAAGTGTCGCGGTCAACCCGAACATAACCAATCCCTCTTTTCACTTTCTCTTAATCCTTTCTCTCTACTGGTATAGAGGTTTCTGGTGGATCGCCAGTGCAGCTCTCAACATCTTTTCCCGTTGCTGGACGCGTCGCCGGCTGCTCAGTTCATGTATCCAAGGTGGAACGACGAATGGCGTTACATGTGTTGGGTCAATGCTGCTGCATATCGTATTGTACGGATACCTAGTGCAGGTACTGAGACGCGCCCAATGATACAGCTATAAAATTTCTAGGATTTGGAGACATTGAGAGACACGGCGGAGCTGGACTAATAAAAGAAGAGCAACAACGGCTTAGGGCCACGCAATGCAGGGAAATTTGTGGTCTGAAGTTTAGTTCAGATGGGAAAAAAGATGGGGCGTAGTTCATGCGGAGAGATGCTGGGATATAGCTGGGATATAGGAATGATGTAGGATATGGACTTCTGGGGTTGCTAGGGACCGCTGGAGACTACTGGAGACTGCTGGGACTTCTAAAAGGTTGGGGTTTAGGGCGTTTTAACCCTGCTAACATCCTAGACGATGCTGGGAGATGCTGGGAAATGCTGAGAAGTCAAGGACTGTCTCCGCAAAAGACCTGATTCTAGCACGGTCCTTGTTCGTTGTCCACTCGGCTCGTGTATTGCTCTTGTCTGCCCTTGTCGATGCGGGACCTGACGGGGCAACTGGGGAAAGTTGCAGGGGAGCCGAGAGAGTAACAAGAACAAGGGTTCGTATTGGTTAACGAATTCGAATTCGGACCAAGTAGTCGGAAAGCCACCAGAATTTAGAGGGGGGGGGGTTCTGAATGGGGTACTTGCAGAGGTTAGTCCCGGCTTATGCCGTTTACCAATATGCTATTGTTAAGCTTAATAGCTTAATAGCGAATGCCATTAACTGCCACTCTCAGCTCAAGCCTAGAAAATTAGCGGAGGAACGAACCTAGAAGGGTTGGAGGTGACGATTATAGGGGAGGAAGAGGGGGGTGGACCTCCAGTCTCCAACTTCTTCACGATGTAAAACCACGTGCTAGGATCCACGATTAACGGGACCTTTAGTTGCGCACCAATAGTCTTAACTCATCCAGAATCCATTCTGACTAACATTTCCACCCTGACCTTCAAAGCCGTAGAAGCGCCGACTCCACCGCCCTTAAAGGATTCTTTTTAAAGGTATCGAGCGTCATCACGAGCTGTCAAGGTTGGGTACTAGGTGTGTTAGCTTGTGATCCCCAGATCTATCTTATGCAATAGAGCCTTTCTAGCTTGCCAGGAGTTCCATCGGCACGTCACATTGGTAAATCTTTTTCGGCCGGTTATCTAAACTAGGCGTCCTGTGGCTTGAATCATCCGGAATGATTCTCATTCAGGCGCATATCGGTTTTCTGGCGAATTCCCCTTCGGAGCTGTCCAAAACCAGGTATACCTCGGAACGTCGAGAGAAATGTAGTCTCACTTACCGGCTTGGCGTATGCCATACTATTAGGCTTGAAAACTTCTGTATTCTAGACTGATCTTGAATTGTCTTCAGCCAACTTGTGCGGTTGCAAGCCTCCTAGCCTATATGCGACCGAGATCAGGACCACCGCGGCGGCGGCGGAACCGTACTTTGGAAACATTGGTCTCGTCCGATATAATATGAAGTCGGGATCAATTACCTAAGACCAGGCCACGCATGCCCTACGAGTGCTCGGACAGTATCTCCAGGCGATCCCTCGTATCTTAATCCTTAACGAGTATCCACGGCAAGCCTTGTGTAGGTCCACCGAAGTCTCCTCGCGCTTATTAGAAGCGTAGTTCCCTCTCCTAAGAGCCGTCGGTTATGAATCTATATCCGATCCACTGAAGCCCGTTATTGCACTACGCCTCTGCCTCAGGGCACCGTCGGTACCTAGGAGGTTGATGATCGACAGGTCTAACTCACTTACTCGGCAATACGCTAAAAAAAAAAAATCTATCTCAATCTTGTATTAGGTCTGACAACATCCTGAGTACCTATGCATCTCATCGCTATTAGTCTAGGGAGTTTCCATCCTAGTAATGGGCGGTCTAAAGGATAAGACCACAAGATATTAAGACGCAACTGAGGAAGACAGCCCGCCTAGCCACGTCGCAATGATAGCGTTTGCTAAGAATTAACCGGCTTGGGTTAGTGAAGTCGTTCAGTTTAATTTGTTGATGACACGCAAAGTCCAGGATCTTCCTCGTTCAGAATTAGGTAGGCCTACCCGGGGGATTTTTCATGACATGAGTTCGAAGTATCGACCCGGAGGCAACGGCGTTTGAAGTTGTGAGACGTCAACCTTTTTTTATGTGGCTCCTAAATCGTCATGATCAGCAGGTATATCATTGGCTTAGATGATATCGACGCCCTATTCCAGACGGATACCGACAGTATGGGAGAAGCAGTGCTAGCCGGCGGAACTCTGTGTTCGTGCATCCACATATTAACGCCAGGAACGTTCAACAGCATGGGAGTACCCGAGCAGATGGCGGTGGGTCGAGATATTACAGATCCCTTTGGTATTGCAAAGCCCTCTGCCGTAGACAGATTGGAGGATCGACATCATTTGTTTCCTTTTCCGTATCTACGGGGTTGTCGAAGGCGTCTCGTACGATACAGTAGCGTAGAGATCGACATACAGATTTTACAATAATAGCCATATCAAAGAATATGTAAATCTCGGCCGTGACAATAGCACGTGTGATACCAGATAGATATCGTGTCTTGTTTGGATCTTTGGAACTCATCTCGGAAGAAGAAGCAGGTGTGTATTCCGGGGGGATCTAGACAGGGGTAAGAGGATGTCGTAAGAAGCCGGGTTAATGTTCGCCGCTAAAAGACCCGAGCTCCCCTCCATCCCATTCTAGAATACCTAGGTATGTAAGTAACAGTAAATTTCACTCTCGAATGAATATTAAAGCAAGTATTGATTTAGCAGAGGTAAGTCCTTGCGCGATTAGATTTCGTGATGCGGCTCCTTGCCCGAGGTATGCAACTTTCAGTCCTCGGCCGTGCTCGCCTAGGATGGTGACAGATCCGGACAACAGGATAACCCTAGACCCGTCCTGTTAGTCTCAGCTTGCAATGTTGACATGTTACACCTGTGACATAGTAGAAGGAGATAGAATTTTAGATCTGATAGGCTTATAGATCATCATGGACTCGGGTTTGGGACGAATACTGTAGGAATCCACGGTGAAGCTCTCCGCAGTGCCTCGACGTGGGTAACCTTTTTCCTATGGCTGGCTGCATGTGGCTTCGTCTCGTGAAATAATCGCCAGACTGCGCGTAAGTACCTGTCGTGAATTACAGGCTTCAACGAAATTGTTTATGACATGCAGATAATGTTAATAAAAGATAGCCTGTCAAAATATCCTATGCACCTTCCACGGCGTCTTCGAGGCCATTTCATCAGGCTATAAACCGATTCAGGTACCCGCCGTATATTAAAAATACCTGATAATCATATCAGTTTTTACATATCAGCCCAGTTAAGCATCCACAACATGCCTATCTAGGCTGCTAGACAGGGAACATACCTAGTACGTAGGAGGTAGCTTCTATGACTCAATACGTAAGAAGCCTCCAAACTCCACATCGTTGGAGTTGACTGCTCACTTCGGTAGCCACCCGGGAATTGCCCCGGCTTATGGCACGGGGTCGCATCGACGAAAACCACCTCCCAAACTTTAACAAAACTCCGAGCCGTTCGACCTTGATGATATTATAGGATCGCCTCAACATGCACATGCGGTCTAGTGCTCAGACTATATGTGTTAACTCCGATGAAACGAATTGGGTAGCACAATGGAATATTGACAAGGGTTGTTGGAGCATAATGGCGTCGCTAAGAACGTGTGGCTGCATATACGCCTCTAGGCCGTCGAGAAGCGTTCGTGAAGTCCCGAGTTATTCTAAGCATCAGCTTTCTTTTCAGTAAGGCTACAAGCCTATGAGTCCTCAGTGGACGTGATCTTGGATCAAGAAGTAAGTGAACGTGGTACTGATCAGATGTAAGATGTATTCTCGTTAGAACCGTCCAAAGTCAAAAACTCGTCTAATTATATCATAGATGATTCCGTATATCCAAATCCCAATACTATCACATACGTCAATATTTCGGCTACTCTACTCGGGGGTATTATGTGGTTCCTTTAAAACATTCCTTGACCACTTGCAAGCCGCACGAAACTATACGGCACATTCTGACCGACAAGTAATCTGAAGGTTTGGGCAGTTGTGAAAGCCGTCGTGTCTGCTGCACCGTACGTAGCAAAGCCGCTTTGCTCAGCAATCAAACTTGGGTCACCTTTCCTCGGTCCGTCAGCAAGGTCTAGAAAAACTTTGCGGATCTGTGTCGACGAGCCCCTTGATCCTCCGAACACGCGCACAAGCATGCCGACAATGTTGGATTTCTCGGGTCCCAACGCAGAGATAATCACGAATGGATTGGCCTTATCGTGTACCATCCTTGCCCGTTGAAGACCCTCTAAGTTATTGAAGGGTTGAACTTCGAGACCACGAGCCAAATCAGGAGGTGTCTTAAAGCCAACAGTGTACACCTTTCCAATACGAAGCACCTTTAATGCGTACATAGTTGACGCTGCATCATCGGCGTTGGTAGCTAGGACGAGTGCTGCGCGATCGACGTAAGCTGACGGCGCAAGGTCGCGTGTTAGAGTGCTGACAATGCCACGCCAATTTGCATTGTCAAATATGAGCGATGAGTTTAGTGGTAGCCTATTAGCGTTGTTACCGAAGGAAGCATCACCGTTTCGATTAGAACTAGAACTAGATGGAGTCGCGGGGGGTGCGGAAGGTGGTGGAGTTGATGAACCAGATTGGACAATAATGGTGTCAACCATACCAATCGTGCGGGCTGCTTCGGTAATCGACAGACCTGATCCGTTGTTGAGGCTCGCAAAAAAGAAGCTGTTGTTCATGAGGCTTGTGAGGGATATAGGTGGGCATAGATACGCGCCACCAAATGATTTCTGATTACATAAAGTTTCTATGAAACTTGAATCTTTCGACTGTCTCTCGACAACGGCAAATTGGTGAGGTAAACCAAGTTCGTTGAAGCATTTCTCGTAAAAGGGTGCGTACGGGGTAGCGATACGGGAAAATGGACTGCTGACTCCGTAAATACTTTTCTTTGGAAGCTGGCCAAGCGTTGCCAAAGCTGCGTTAATTTCGGCAGCGCTTAGTTGACCTGGTGCGGCAATGATGGGAAGAAGAGGGTGAGTGATTGGCGTGAAGACTTTATTTAGGGTCCTTGAGAACTGACCAGTCTCTCCCATGTTAACCGCAGATAACGGGGGTGAGCCTGAATACTCGGCTCGAATTTTAGAACGGAAATATTCCAATTCAAAGTTTTCGTTGGGGTCGTTGATTATCGATATCATTTTTATAATATCAGCATATTTTCGAGATTCTAGAAATATGGACTCCGCTTGAGCTGAAGGCCACTTGAAAGTACCAGAAAAATCGTGGAAAGCAGACATAATGCGACTACTTCCGCGCTTTTCGTACAGCTTCCGCCGGATATGTTCCGGAAGCCAAAGCTCGACATCGATATATTCAACGCCCCACTGAATAGCCCGGAAAAGATACTCATAGTACAGGTCAGGATTGTCCATCGGAAATCGGCCATTTTCCCTTGTACACCTAGTAGTGAAAATGATAGGCAGCTCGGTTCTCTGGCGTAACAGCATGACCTGTTCGCCGACGTAGCTTAAACTAGGTATGACTGCACAACCGCCATCATTTAGGGGCTCCTTCAGGAGGTCGACACGTAGTTCTACAGCGTCGGCGCCAACCGTGAGAATATCAAGATTTGGAAGAGCAGCACGAACATCAGGAAATGTAGTCGAGATGAAGTAAGTGCGCGGCTTTGACATGAGCGAATCATGGTGGTTGATCTGGCCGAGAGTGAATGATATAAATCGAGCTAGGTCTTGACGAGAGAAAGACATTCCAGGATACAAATATTCGTAGTCGCATTGCGCGGAAATATATGTATCCGGAGGCATTCCGAGATTGACGCTATGGGCATTGATCGCAACCACAGCATCTCGATTTCGTGTAGAGACATCAATTTTGGCGCTTTCCAGCGATATCCCTAGCACTAGATCTTGCTCTAGGGAAGTTATGCCTTGAAAGCTATCCGCCATTCGGTAGGGTTTCCCCAGGACGTCGGCGAAAACCGATACTATACTCTCTTGTCTGGGACCATAGACAATGACGACAGTTCGAGTATCCCCCTTTTGTAGTCCACTAGTATCACTTGTTCCGTTCGTAACTGAAGATCGAGATGCTCGATCTGTATCTGTTTCGGTCGGCGAGATTCTTGCGCCATTATTTTCAAGCGAACGGACTGGCGTAAGGGCCTGGTGAAGCTGCTGGACTGTCGCCATGATGCCCTAATAGACGACGACCAGGCTCTAACAATGGAAGTATTTTGGACGAATATTATCGAGACCTGACACTATATCGGAATTGTCTCAAGCGATAAGGTCTTCATTTGCAACACGTGCCGCAGGCTTGCGTTTGATTAAACAAGGAAATATAACGGCGGCGGCGCATCGGTGGATATAGGATTTTTGCTAGATTATTCGGGTTTATAGACTGATTATCGGTCGATCAAGTAATGCGATCGTAGGCAGTTATCGTGGAAGACATCTCGAGGTTCGGGCTAGTGAATTTATACGACCTAGCTTCTATTACCTAGTCGTATTAAATAGCTGAAGCTTGGTGATAAAGTCGCAAGTTGGAGACGAAGCTGCGCGTGCGACGACTAGCAACCCGGTCAAAATAGCCTCGGGAAAAATTACTCGGTGGTCCAAAGTAATTCTTCCGGCCACTTAGATGCGAGTATTTCCAGCTGCAATTCAGCGCGGGATCAATCGAGGCGAGAGCCTCATGGCCAGAAATAAACGAGAAAGATAAGAAATGAGCGAAGGTGACTGTAGATGGATTGGATAACTTACCTTCTAGGTAGTAGGCAGGGTAGGGTCCTTGGGTAGCCCTAGATTAGCGTTTGGTCTAGCGTTTAGACGCTAGACGATAGGTACCTACTCTGGTACAATATTTCGCCGAATTAGAAGGCGTAGGGTGAGCTGGATTGGCTAGCACCTGGACAAAATTCTGGGGGCCCCACGATTTAGCACCCGTTCTCCAGCGCTCGAAGATATACCCCGATACCCTTGTCCCAGTAAGGTTAATGATGTGCTATTTCTCCGCGAAGAGGAAGACAGGAAACGTGGAAGGTTCAACCATCAAGAAAGTCTACGATAACAAGCAATTGCAATTCCCGGATTTTGTGGGACTAGGGGACTAAGTAAGGACTACCTCTCGTATGGATGGCGTGGGATACACTTCCCTTCCAAGTTCTACGATTTAAATAGAGTCTTATCTCATACCCCTTCCTCTTGTCGCATCACTCCTCTTAACCTCTCAACTCCGCACTCCGGATTTCAGGTCAATAATATCCTCGCTCGCTACACGATATCTTGGGACCTCAGTCCTTTTCCTCCGATGAATATCGACAGATACGGGGTATCTATCGTTATCCGTATATTCAAGGAAAATATGAATGCTTTGATGCTTTAATCATATAACTAGTTCATCAATACGAATTCTTTATCAGCATCAAAGCAAACCCTCAGGCATTAAAAAGCTACGTCTTCAAATTTCGCTTCGTTCACCCAAAATGAGTTATCTATCACCTAATACGACAAAATACCCACCATAGGGCATTTTTTATCTTCCCTAAGTCCAATCCAACAGACAGAATATTTTCGCAATTCGCACGTCTATAGAGAATCGAGATAAAATTGGATTCAAGGAATTAGGGAGCGACGTTGTATCGTTGAATGGGGTGTTTCATAAATCCTGGCAATGAACGTCCGATCAAGAGAGCTTAGTGGCATCGCCTGTATCCAAAGATCGCCCACAATACGACCTCGGTATTAAATGCCCCTTTAGTACTTTGTAGAAGCGTGCTAATAATGTTTATCCTGAGAAGCGTACTAATGGTGTTTGACTTGATGACAGCGTAGGTAAGTATCTATGTTGAAGAGATTTATCATGCTCATCTATAAAAGAGAGCTGTTTCTTCAGCAGCATGGGATCATACTAAGGCAACATCTCAGCATCTAGAGTTAACGAGCTGCTGCTACTCATTAGGTGCCATCAGTGCCAGAAAGTTACAAAATCAACGACATGGCGATCATGTGGACTTTAGTAGTCTTCAGCTTGCTACACTTCAACCCAGTGTGGTCGAGAGTGGCCCCGTCGTCGGGTACTATCGATCATTCGCTACAGGATCGGGCAGATTCTTTTCAGAATCCCGTGGTCTTTGAAGATTTCGCCGACAACGACGTCACAGTTGGCCCTGATGGACTATACTATTTTTCTGCCTCAAACATGCACTACAGCCCGGGCGCGCCTGTTCTGAAATCCGGAGACCTTGTTAACTGGGAACTCATCGGTCACTCTGTCCCTACTCTCGACTTCGGAGAACGTTACAATTTGACAAATGGACATGCATATCGTGGAGGTACATGGGCCTCTACCATGCGGTTCCGCGAGAGTACTGGGCTTTGGTATTGGATTGGTTGTGTTGATTTCTATTATACCTACGTTTATACCGCCAAGGATGCCGCTGGACCATGGACTAGGGCGGCTGTGCTTCCCGGAGGAACATGCTACTATGATTGTGGTCTCTTAATAGACGACGATGATACGATGTACGTGGTATACGGTTCTACGGATGTATCTGTGGCCCAACTATCCGAGGATGGGCTCAGCGAAGCGCAGGCCAAACATGTCTTCAGCGCTTCAGACGTAGGGAAAGACGCGATTGAGGGGAACCGAATGTACAAGAAAGATGGCCTTTACTACATCCTTGATGACCATCCAGGCGATATCACATATATCTGGAAGTCTGATAGCCCCTGGGGTCCATATGAGAGCAAGATACTCGTCAATGGCGTCAAGACCCCTCTTGCAAGTGGAGGGGGCGCACCTCACCAAGGAAGTCTTGTTAAAGCTTCAACTGGAGACTGGTACTATATGTCCTTCACATGGGCATACCCCAACGGCCGTATACCAGTTTTAGCTCCTGTCAAGTGGGAAGATGATGGCTTCCCTTCTTTCGTCGCAGACGGATCTGGTGGATGGGGCTCCTCTTATCCGGCGCCACTTCCACTAAAAACTGTTCAAAGTTGGACTCGCACTGACACATTTGATGGAGATTCTTTGACACCCGATTGGGAATGGAATCACAATCCGGACGAGACCAAGTACAAAGTTGGCGATGGCGGCATCACCTTATCCACTGTAACCGTAACAGATGACTTCTACGCAGCACGTAACACGCTAACCCATCGAGTTCACGGCGAGTTTCCCGTTGGCACCCTTGAAGTCGATTTCAGCAAAATGGCCGATGGCGATCGATTTGGTCTCGCGGCTTTCCGTGATCGCACCGCTTATATTGGTGTCTATCGCACTGGAGCGGATTACACTTTGACCGTTGTCCACAACATTACTCAAGATGAATCCTCACTGAATACGACTGGTAATGGGAATGTAGTTGCTACAGAAACGAACATCCCCTCGGACAAGACCTTATGGCTTCGAGCATCGTTGGATGCGCGTGCGAGCGGTACATACGCTGCCAACTTCTCTTACAGCACCGACGGGCAAGAGTTTACTCAACTAGGAGAGCCGTATACCATGTATACTGGATGGTCTTATTTCATGGGTTATCGCTTTGGAATCTTCAATTACGCCACCAAAGAACTTGGTGGTTCAGTCCGAGCCCTTTCGTTTACAAGCGCCTAATTTAACCATAAAGGGTTATTACTCACCTTATTCTCCTATTCGACGCAATATGTATTAGGTGTTATATAAATTTCTGGTTTAGATCCTGAGTACTAGGTAGATAAATATAATCAAGTTGAGGAGAACCAATGCTCATTTTCTATAGCTGGGAATATCTCTAACGCATGCTTCAACCCGAGAATTGACACATACTAAGATACAACTGGTAGGTAAATCCTACGATTACCATATGGATGTCTGGTAGGTGCTGATGATAGGCGGGCATGACAGACGGGGTATTCAAGACCCGTTATTCTAGAGGCGATCCCGCCCTCCAAATTCATAACCACCTGGGCACGTAAAAAAAAAAAAAAAAAACTCTTTTCACGCATATTTCGAGTGCGGGCTGTCAATTCACAGGGTTGATACCTATATATACCCAAAAGAAGTAAATATTTCTTAACACAAAATATGTCTTCTATCTTCCCTGTTTTCTGCACCGCGGAGTTGCCGATCGCAGTAAGTATCGGTTCAATCCATCCTGGTCGATGAGCACCGCTAACATAAGACGATGAGAAAGACGATAGAAAAGCTCCTAAGCGATTCACTTGAGGGTGCTAAGAAAATGGCCCCAAGTGAACCATCTCTCGCGGTTGTCACTAAAGCCGACAACATGTCCCATACCACCGCCTCAACCCCACCCTTTCAGCCATTTGATTCTCCCTTTATAGGTCAGTCGGTGAAGGAAATATCGCGCCAGTTCCCTCAAGCACATCACTTCGCTGTCTTAGATGAACGATCTCTTGGTGAAAAGACCGTGGTTCTGGTTGAATTGAGCTCACCCGATAATGTTCAAACCGTTCGAGTCACTTTTGGTTCGGCCCAGTCTGTACTTCTCGCTTTGAACCTCGCTACTCTAGGGTTTAAAGACATCCAAAGCATCGCTGCGTCTAATGGAGGTGTATATGACTTAATTTCTGGGAGTCCCAAGAAAGGCCAGTCGGCGCCCAGAAAGAGGCTTGGTGCTGATTCGTAGATCGGCTAGAGTTCTGCGATATAGCTCAATCGGATACCTATACACAATAACCATTTTAATTGAAACAACCCCTTTTTTTCATATGTATCAAGCATTCCCAAAGTATCATGCTCAGATGGCTATCATAGCACAACATGACCAGGACTAGGCGGCACCTCACCAACATCCCACGCCGTCTTCTCAGCGCCCAGCTCAAACTCCAACAAGCTATCCTGCCCCCCAGGCCGCACTATATCTTCATGTCCAATCCAACTCTTATCCCACGCTTCACCATTAACTTTAAGACTTTGTACATACGGCCCTTTATCCAGCCCCGTAGCCATTATCCTCAAAACCGCCCCCTCATCCCCAAGTTTCATAGTAACATCCCCGAACCGCGGGGCAAGGACCAAGTACACCGGCTGCGTCACCACAGGGTACAAGCCGATCATATTCCAGACCAACCAGCTGCTCATAGCCCCCGCGTCGTCGTTCCCCGGGATCCCCGAGCGCCCGGTGTTATAGTACTGGTCAACGACTTCGCGCGATCTCTGAACGGACTTATGCTGTCGCTTCGGGAAGTAGTTGTATAGGAACGGCGTCATGAAGCTCGGCTCGTTCCCGGGGTTGAATATCGTCGTGCCGAGGCTGTTTCCGCCTTGGTTCGACCGCGTGAGGCCCGGGATGAACATGGTGTCGAGTCTTGCCTCGGCCTTTTCGGGGCCGCCCATGAGAGAGACTAGGGACTTCATGTCGAATGGGATTGTCCAGGTGTACTCCCACCTAGAGAATTATTAGTTGGTGAGATTTGGAGGGAGAGTGAGAAGGGTACTTACGGAACACCCTCGTAGCTGATACTGCTCCATTCGCAGGCACCGCATGATAGTGGATCGTAGTCTTGATAGGTGCCGTTCGGGTACATCGGGGCGAGGAAACCGGTAACATTCAATGATGTCACGTCCGCGGCCCACGTCTTCTGCCAGCCCCTATTACCAAATTAGAATGCCTTCTTCCAATCGCGTTGAGGGTTGATAGTCTACTCACGCTGAACGATTCAGATATTTGACTGCATCTTCAGGTGCTTCTCCCTTGGCGACTTGAGACAGCGAGAAGTCATTCAATGAGTACTCGACCGTCTTGCTAAGACACCGGCCTTTTGAAGGCGTCACATAGCCATATTTCTTCCAATCATTGAGCGCACCGCGACCTTCTTTCGTGCTCCCCGTCGGATCCTCGAAGTCGAAATTATTGTATGGTTGGATTTCCGCATTAGTTTTCATAGCTGCGTAGCCGTCTGTCCAATTGATGCCTCCCTGAAGCCCCTTGACATAGGCGTCGGCGAGCACGTTGTCCGAGTTGGAACCCCCTTGTACCCTGCCGTTGAAGTTATGGCTTCTCCCATCCGGCATGAATCTCTCGAATCGCCAGATGTCAATTAAAGCTCGGACAATCCCGATTTGAGTCTTGGGTTGAATGAGGGTTAGGAGGGGATGAAGACATCTGAATGTATCCCAAATGGTGTAGAAATCATCATAATAAGGCTCATCGGATTCCCAATACGGATTTTCCCCTGTCCTGTTTGACGGGAGTAGGTGAGCATGATACATCGCCGTATAAAACATCTCTAACTGAGTGTCGTTCGTAGTTGTAACATCAATTTTCGAGAGTACTTCCGAGTTCCACTGATCTTTAGCGGCATCTCGTACTACTTCCAAATCCCAATGCGGGATTTCTTCAAGGAATTGACACGCCTTGTCTGTTGAAACCCACGATATCCCGACTTTAGATTTGACAGTCGTGACGTTCGACGGGAATTCAAATAGACCACCAATTCGGTCTGCGTACTGGTATCCTATAGTTCCACCCTCGATCCAGGTCCGATTGGTAAAAGTCGGCTTAACATCAGTAGTGTTTGGCCAGTATGGATCTGTTGCCTTCCCCGAGAATAGCTGGGCTTGCGACGGGGTAGAGTCGAATTGAGCGCAGAAGTATACTCGAAAGTCACCGCCCCAAGCCCAGCCCTCTCGGTAAACGCCATATCCCGAGTACCAGGCACCATCGTCGCTACGCTCAAGTTTCCCGTTGCTATACCATTGTTCTTTCTTTCCAGTGCTTGGGAGGAAGTGACTTAGGTCGACGAGAACGAAACGTCCGTCGGCGTCTTTAGGGTATGTGTACTTCATAATTCCGGCATGCATGCTAGCACTCATCTCGGCAGTGACGCCGCTCTGAAGCTGAGTCTTATAGTATCCGACGCTAGCTACATCTTCGCCGACTCTTGGTTGCATGTAAGTCAGGTTATCTAGTAAATTGACACCATCGAGAGTTGTAAGGGGCATCTGCGGTATGAACCCGTATGTCGGTGCACCTCCCGTTCCACTTTCGTGGAGCATCGTGATTCCGGTTACGTTGCCATCTGGTGTATATCCACCATTTGCCGAGACTGCAATCATCAAAGTTAGTGAAAACCGCCTTTATTACTCCCGCCTTTAACTATCGTCACCGAGGTTAAACTTACATGAGACATTCCACCTTTTATATTAATTAGCAAGGACCTAATCAATATTACGAAAGAAAAATGCATAAGAATACGAACCGAGTAGTGTCAATCCCAACCTTGACTGCTCCGAAGGGAAGAGTAGCCCCGGGAAAGACATTGCCAGCGTTAAAAGCTGTACCCTTCACTGGGCCTTCGGTGCCAATGAAGGGATTCACATATCCTGTGAAATCTTTGGCTGCATTGGCTTGGGTAGCCCTCACGGCCAGCATCAAAATGCTGACGACATAACTCCGGGGGAGCTTCATCGCTCCAAATTACCTACGGTCTCAAAGGTCCCACTGGCAAAAGCCCACGGAAGAAATTGGCGAGGAACATATTTCCTACCTTTGAGGCTCGTCGATCTACGTTCTTTAATGTAATCCCAGAATCCCCAATCTCGATCGGTTCTCCAACCAGGATACCCCATACGACTCCATAATATCTCCGTCGTACCCCAAATTTCTTTATCCCCAAGCCCTCGAAGGCGTTCGCTAAGCCGCTTCCGGTTTTCTTCACCGCTGAAATCTTGAAGTTCGCCGTAATTCTTACCCGAGGTTACGGTATAACTATTAGCTTTCTAGAAACCTCATACTGTTGAAGCTCGGGTCACTAGATCGCAGACTTCGAGAATTACGGAGAGCAGAATGGAGGATTGCGGGGTTTGTCTTCATCTCGTTCCACACCGTCGGAACCCAACTCCCGGTAAACATCGCCGAAATATCCGCAGTCAGCCGATAGTCTATAACAATTCGATTGATACCTTTTTTCAGGTCATGCTAGAGTAAGTAGTACCTAGACTTTCTCCCGATATAATATTTTTTTCTCTCGTGTGATGTAACCCGTATATATGACCCAGCTCTCCGAGCCAAACAGCGTATGATACCTATACCCTCCCCCCAGGAAAGAAAATGCACGCATCCTCCCTCATCCCGCCCATCAGCTCTGCGTCCAAATTCCTCGATGAGAATTCGAAATCGTTGAGCATGTGGCTGGCTCGGAGATAACCCATTTCCGCCACCCGAGAAAGCCACCAATTTATTTCCTGAAAACCTGGAACCCTCCCGATCCCGATCCCAACAGTCTAGGGCTCGCTGTTGTTAACGTCCTCCACACGGACCACCCGCCGAGGATCACGAAAGCGCCCCAGTGTGCCCAAGCCTTCTTCCTGTTTTTCTCCCCTCCGTTAAACCAGATGACGAGGCCGTCTCCCAGGCCCGCGAGCGCTATAATCGCCGTGAACGCCGTGACGGCGTCATCGTGTTTCAGCCACTTTAGAACGCCAAGCGATAGACCGTATGTGACTTCGCGGATGCCCTTTAGGTGTATCAACGGGGAAGCGCGACCTTCTTCAGCGCTGCTAGATCGTCTTTCACCACGTTCGCCTCGCTCGCGTTTTTCGCCCCGATCCCGCTTGGACCGGGGTGCAGGTTCCAGCGGTAAGCCGAATCGGCCGTACTCTTGTGTGGGGCGGAAGAAGCAATTCACGCCAAGAAGGATGCTTCCCGCGCCAATGAAGTAGGCGGGTATAGGCGGTGCCGCTCGGAAGTTGTAGACCATGATGCGAGGATTTTTATTCGATTTCTGAAAAGAGTCTTTCAATTACAAAAAACTGGTAAAAAATTTGAGGAGGGTCGTTCGGGCTTCTTAAAGGTCGTGTTATGCTCGAATATGGAGCTGCGATGGGGCGGTCAGCTACGTGGCGGAGTCCAACGTGTCGATCGAGGAGGCGAGATATCCACATGGCCCATCATACGTGCATCTTCCGGGTTCCAGCTAATTCCGATCCCTATGACCGGCATATTTAGTAGGAACGCCACCGTTGGGTTCAGGGTCGATTCTGCCATGTCTGACGTGCACGATAGCCTCAAAATAAGTACCGCATAGGACCAGAGCCAATGAGAGCTCGAGATAAGTATGATATAGTTCCTTTGATTGGTAAACTTCCTTGCTAATGCTTTTATATCCCTGTTTGAAGTTTTCTCGCACCTTAGGGTATATGTCCATTTCAGCCCAATCCTGCAGCTCTAGCGTGAATACCTCGGTGCCTCGGTGGTAGACGATATAAAGTCGTAGGCATCTCTACCTGTAATTCAAGTATGCTGTGTCCAAGTGTACGACCATGAGAATTCAGACAAGTCATTACATTATACTTACCTACCTACCTACAACACACTAGACACACTTTGATAGTGTGATTTCTGGCTGCCAAAATGAAGCCTGGGTAAACTCAATCATATAGAAGCGACACGAGACACCACCTTATGCCATCTGCTATCATTAGGAGACCATTCTTCTACGAATTCCTCCATGGCATCTATTGAGCTCCCACAAAGGCTCTCTTCCGCGCATCATCGAGGTTTATTATAGCCATATTTGGCCCTTAAATGGACAAGAAATGTCAGGGAAAGGGAGATTGTACATTCCCCGAACCAGCTCATATCAAATCGACCCTTGCCAGCTGACATCAAGACTTCAATCTCTTTTGATCTAGATCTAAACATGTCTACTTGGATCAACTTTAGTACCACTAGATTAAAATTCCAAGAAAGGTCACCCCAAAGATATTAACAGGAGAACTTATATTATGCGATGTGCCGTTATCTGGCCAAAATATCTCCCAGTTTCTTCCGTGGGTTGAGTCAGGGGCAGAGCCCCTTTTCGGAGCATAATTACTGAAGGCATATCGCTGAAGTTTCTGGTGAAAAGCATCGACGAGCATTTGGACTCCATGGAAATGTGCATGAGAAACTGAATGAGCGAGGCAGGAATCTATTCAATATGTTCAGCGCATAACAGCCTAGGAAGTCATCTAACTACTAAGTAGTAGGTAGGTAAGAATAATTGAACAGAGAGCGCGTGGATTGTACGAAAAGAACACGCGGGCCTAGCGACGACGAGCATACGTAAAGCCGATATAATATTCGATATTATAAATGAGGCTCTAGTTTGGCGATATTCTTTCTTTGTATGTGAAACTCGAGAGTTTCGAAATGGCGTGGTGTACGTAACGTTAGGCGTAGCCTCACATACAAGACGAAGTAACCCATACTTACCTACTTAGGTATTCATTGCTTTGACAGAGACCTCCGAGACGCGTGCTCACGTTAGCAATTTAGCTGTTTCACCTAATCGCGAAGATGCGAATCTTCAGATTGGAAGTGCAAATGGACTCTTAACATATGATACCCCTTAAACCGGCACGGAGCGGTCCTTCCCTTGCAGGTAACAGTTCGCGAAGCGTAACAAAGCAATGCAATGTGTATTCTAGATCGTGTTAATCATAGAGGCACTGGTATTTGTTTTAGTAGAATTGCTGTCTTATCTTTGTGTCGAAGGGATGCTCATAAATCTACGCCTATCCGGCCAAACAATAATAGATAGATCGATACTTGCCTAGGTAGGTATGCAGGGGGGGAAAGTAGATAGGCAATATTAATCTCCTCTCTCTGGTACCCTCTTGTGGCGTGTATTTTCTTTAAAGAAGCGCCATTCTTATGAAACTCCTAATTGAGTAACTATGTGAGGGCTAATCCTCGTGTAGTATGTGGAATGTGGGTATGAATAGTCTGTGCGATTTGTCTGTTGATGGATAAGACGATCGATAAAAACATATGTAGAAACATTTCATCTCCACCGAGCTAAACACACATGTAGAGCTTTACCTAATACGGGTAAACGGCAGAGCTGCATGAAATCATCGGTTAGGAGCCGAGTTCGATATGACATTGCCGTCTTAACAGTCGTTCGTCTTGTAGGAGACCTGGGACACGGCCTGCGAGGATGTCTCCGAGCTGTTTGGATAGCTGCGACGAAGCCAAGAGTTTATATCCTAGCCGCAGATCTCCTGTGACAGAGAGGGTCGTAAGCTTCGTTATCTTTTTGCCTTCCAATGGAATAAATTTGGGTGGGGTCGTGATGAATCTGGGGTTAGGTCCGCGATGCTGTTTCAGCGCGGAAACATCAAACTTGGACCGTCGTAATCGACTTAGCAACAACATTGTTTCTCAGAAGTGTGTGTGGATAAAAGCTCGTGTCAAATCATGAACTGAGACGGCGAATACACTAGCTGAATGAAGAGGGAGACGTATTGTACTCACTAGGCTGATAAACTGATACGATTGGTACTGTATTAAACTACAGTACATGTTCGTATTTGTGTTTATCTTATTTGAGACCCGGCGTAGAGGTTCTTGGCTCACACCACGGGGACTCTGTTTCAGATGCACGCTATTGGTGATCAAGGCGAGTTTCACCTGCTTCAAGATCTCACATCCCCTTAGTCCTTCTTGCCGGGATGTTTCCGAAGCTGCTCGATATAATAAATGTAGCTGCATGTATAAATAAAAGAATCTGGGGCGATCAGTGCTGTTCATATGTAGATCTTCAATTGCGACATCTCTTCGACGATCCGCAAACTACTTTCGTTTACTGCAATACTTGTTATTTATACCCGCGAGTCACTCTCTCCACCAAGGACGATCTTTAAGCAGCCTGGAAATCAAGATATATCGCTGTCGTCATGAAGTTCGCCGCTTTTCCCAACGTTGCCGTGGTTCTAGTCATGTGCGCATCTCTCATAGCCGCGATACCTGCCGCGCTACCGTACGACGTCGAGGGGCATACGATAAGGACGCTAAAGAGCTTAAGAAGCAGCGGTTGCTCGATGGCGAAGATTAGGGATTGCGTCAACGATACGGGGCTGGAAAGCACATTATGCTTTGCGCAAGTATGCTCAGGTGCAGAGAGTAAAATGAGGGTGGTCAAGCGCCAAGATCAATGTACCGAAGAAAACCTCCTCCAATGTGCTGTGAGGGAATGGCGAGAGGCTGAAGTGTGTTTCCAGGAGTTATGCCTATAGGATTACCGAGGATATTATGCGGATTACAACAAAAAAAAGATATGGGGTATTTCGAATCGAGTTTCCGCCATACCGAATGTGATCGTCCTCGCAAAATACGAGCTGAGACGACGGAAGACAACAACGATAATGCGCCCCGCGCGACGATCATCCGAGCTCCCAGTTGAGACGGGGACGACGGCAGCGTTGGAGCATAGTCTTTCAAGCTCTAATATTTAATGAGTTCGATAAAAGACATTCGCTTGGTTGAAGGGAAGTCCAATAACAGCGCCGATGAAATGCGGAGGAATTATCGTCAAGTGCTATTCGTTTGATGATGGCAATGGAGCCTCATTCGCTTGGTTGAGGGTTATGTTATGCTGAGAGCAGCTGAGTCTGCTCAAAGATCGTTATGATTTAATGTGTGCAATTATGAGAAGCAAATGGAATAGAGATCGGAATACCCCTGTTATAATTCATTTCACAAAATAGTAAAAAGTGATGCACTGTAGATATCGAATGCGAGTTCAACACCTAATACAGATGGAATCTGAATTGTTGTTGTAGAAATGCTAATTGAGATCTGGGAACAGCGGGTTCTAGAGTTTCGAATCGTACCTATTTTGAGCTTACGTAATATGTGGCGGTTCATCTGTTCGTGCTTTCCTTGAACCCTTCCGACCGTCATTATCTGCCTCAACTCTTGTTATACAAAACACAAACGTGAAACAGAATCCAATCAACATGTTGAGTTACGCCTTCCTCGATGAGAAGTGGCTGCGTCGAGCCTTCGATCAAGGCCTATTCTTTATTTTACCATTTCGAAATTCAAAATTCTTATTCGAAAGGTTCAAAATGTCGACAAAGGACACCCAACTTTTCCATGTCCTCTATTATTCGCAATTGAGAATGTTAAAGACCTAAATCGATATGAAATTGATCCGATTCCTCCTCGGGGTGTGCCCCTTATATATAACACTAATTGACGATGTTTTTGCTGCCAAAAACAACCATTGCCCACCTTTGGGACCAGTTCTCCCAGCGCCGACGAACCCAAGCTCGAACCCAGCTGTACAATCGGCAGTGAGCGCACTGCAGCAGACTTTTGATGGCATCACCGAAAATTTCAACGGCACAGCATTGTCAATAGGTGTAAAGTCTATTCACGAGACAGCATCATTTGCCAATGTGCACTATACACCACCTATATTAGATCCACGTGGATCATCGCACATTGATTCGTCCACTGTCTATCGAATTGGTAGTGTGTCCAAATTAATCTTAATGGTGGCTCTAAAGACTACCGGTGTTCGCTGGGAAGATCCCGTCACTAACTATTTACCGCGGCTCAGAGAACTGAAAAAGCAGCAGAGTAGCCCTATAGACCGAATGACAACTGTCGACTGGGACGATATCACGGTCTGGGCTCTGGCAACACATACAAGTGGGATCGGGTCAGATCGTAAGGGTTTTCTACGTTTCTATTAAATGTATACCTAGAGCTAATAGGCCGATGAAGTGATACTGGATATGGGTAGTTTTCCTGTTGATTGGACCAAGCTTGGGCTTCCTCCAGCTCGTGAACATTTTAATTGTGGCGTACTCGATGGCCTCCCGCCCTGCCAGGAAAAAGGTGAGTACACAACGCCGAGCCATTCAAGTCTTGCAACTCATATATTTCTTCTAGACTTTTGGGACAACTTCGGGAAGCGATACCCTGTGTTCTCTCCATATACGAGCCCCTTATATTCGAACACTGCTTTCTACATACTTAGCCTAGTTGTCCAGGCTATCGCCGGCTACTCCTATAGTCAATATGTTCAGAAGCATATCCTAGAACCACTCGGCATGCGAGACACCACGTTTGCGAAACCCAATGACACTTTGGGCGCTATCAGTTTGAATGATACATTCTGGGACGCTACGTTAGGAATCGATGACCCGTAAGAACATAACTCTATACCAAACACCATACCCTAGCATTTCTATTAACTTATTTAAGTGCTGGTGGCTTTTATTCTAGCACGCATGACCTTCTTACCCTTGGGGAGGCAATCCTAACAAACAAATTTTCATCGCCGACGCAAACCCATCGGTGGCTTGGGCCAGCGACGCTCACCTCCTCGATCGGAATGTTTGTCGGTGCGCCGTGGGAAATTATTCGCGCCGATAATGTCACTTTAGACCAACGCTTAGTTGAATTTTATACCAAGGGCGGGGATGGCGGTACCTACCATGCAATGTTTGCTGTAGTTCCCGACTACGATCTCGTCATCAGCATCCTAGCATCAGGACCTGAGAGTAGCAGTAACCTCGTACAGCAATTATTCTCGCAGGTCATCACGACTTTACTTCCAGCTGTTGAGGCGGCTGGAAAAGACGAAGCTCGGTCCGCTTTCGCCGGCACCTATGTGAATGAAGAGACGAATTCGACAATTACGCTCAGCGTGGATGACGAAGGCCCAGGACTCAATATCACAAATTGGATTGTTCGCGGCACGGACGTCCCTTCTCATTGGCTCAACTACACATCTGGTATATCGAGCGGTTTTTCGAATACACATGTCTCAACACGACTGTACCCAACCGGCCTAACTAATGGGTCACGGACGGCGTGGCGTGTGGCCGTTGATCTCGGAACTCCTGAGGAAATTGCACAAGCCGATGCGCAGCTCTTCTGGCCGCAAGCCAATTGTATGACATGGATTACGATGGACAGACTTGTGTACGAGTACCGCGCACTTGATGAGATGATTTTCGACTTGGTCCTCGGGGACTCGGATGTTGAGGCCAACGTTGAGCTGGTTGGGTTTCAAACTACACTCCAGAGAATTACGCCATTTCAAAACTTAAGAGAGTTGTAAGATGACCAGGAGTTTGTGGTATCTATCCGATATGAAAGCCTTTGCTGTATTAGTGCTATCTCGCTGAAATACCTGTAAATTCGGGGACCTCACGGCAATGTTTTGTAGCTAAACGCCTATCCAATATCACTACTAGATCAAAGCGGTACGAGGGCCAAGTCTTCTTATTTGAAACTTACCATGTATTTATTAGTCACATAAAAACCAAATTATTTTTACTCATGTCTCGCAATGTAGGCGCGCAGACCAATTTGTTGTTCTAATTTTTTACTGTCCGTAGACATGCTTGAGCGAATTTCGGCTTCCGGCACCGTATCTCAGCTTCTCCTATCTTGATATCTTGCTGCCTGACCACTACGACATTCAATCTCTCGGGAATAGTATCTTGCAGTACTCATTTCCCGCTTCAAAGCGACTGGTACCTCTTTCCCTTTCCGATCTCCAACGCCTCCAAATGTCAACGCAGGGATATCGTAGTCTGTGCAGATACGAAGATGTGCGAGGGGCACGCATGAGCTACCAAGGCTTGGTGTTTGCTTCTACCCTTACTTATGTCAAACTAGGTATGGGCGATACTCTTGCATTCAATGCTACGATGGGTTTTTGTGAGGTTGTACTATTGAGGATGATCGAGGGCGCAGCATAGGACTTGAGGGGGCCGAGCAGAAATGCGGTGATTGGGTTGGGAATGGTAGGCTATTTCCTAAATATACATGTTTCATTCTAGTATTCTCAAATGGAAACTTATTGAACATCTTCACTGTCGTCCAGGTAATTGACATTCTATAATGCCAATCCCGGAGCGCGATATTCACGATGCATATCGGAAAAGACGGTTGGGCTCAATATATACAATAGAACGTAATCGCTATAAAACAAACCAGCCCGGCTCAATCCATGACTTGGGTCATGCACGTCCCCTGATATATCTCGTATGTATGTACAATTTTTTCCTGCTCAGATGCTAACTACCTACCCATGTAACGCCCGCATCACGGTCCCAACTCGTCCTTGTAAGCCATATGCACCCAGGTAGGTAGGTATCAATTTACGGTAGGTACTAGGTAGGTAGTTCTTTACAAACCCCCAGTCGTGCAAGGACACATCCCGCTCGGCAGAACCGTCGTCGTGACAACACTCGTAACGGTCGAAACCGCGCCGCCAGCGCCACTCATAGTCGTGAACACGGTCGTGGTGCTGCCGCCTCCGTTTCCGCCCACGGTTACCGTCGACGGGGATGCGGTCGCGGTCACAGTCACAGTTGACCCCGAACCACCGCCTACAGTCACCGTCGACGGGGCGGCGGACGCAGTAACCGTCACAGTCGAGGCTTCGCCCCCGCCCACGGTCTTGGTGATTACTGATTGCGAGGGCGCGGGCACGGAGACGGTGACGGTGGATATCGCGGCCGTCGACGTGATGATTGTGGTTGCGCCGCCGCTGCCGCCGGGGCCGCCGACTGTTACTGTGGATGGGGACGCGGTGACGGTTACGGTGGAGCCTTCGCCGCCGCCGATCGTCTTCGTGATTACGGATTGAGAGGGCGCGGGGACGGATACGGTCACCGTGGACGGTTCGGCGGTTGGGCCGGAGCCGTTGCCGATGGTTACGGTCGATGGGGAGGCGGTCACTGTTACGGTGCCGCCTTCGCCGCCGCCGCCGAGTGTCCTGGTTACGACTGTGGCTGGGCCGCTGGGGATTTCGGTCATGGTTGTGTCGGAGCCGCCGCCGATGGTCTTTGTTACGATTGTGGTGGCTCCGCCGGATACGCTGGTAAGAGTTGATTCCGAACCGCCGACTGTGACGGTTACGACGGTGGTCTGGCCGCCGGAAACGCTGGTCACGGTCGTGTCGGTGCTAGCGCTGTTGCCTACGGTGACGGTTACGACTTTAGGGGGTAGGCTGGTGGTTGTGACGACGGGAACGGAGCCAGAGACGGTGACGGTGGTGAGGACTACTGAACCAGGGGCGCTGGTGGTGATGACAGATCCCGTGGGAGATACTGCACTTGTTGGCGCGGACCGGGTGAAAGTTATCGTGCTGATGACATCTGTTCCGTTCATATTTCTAGTGATCGTCCTAGTAACTGTCTCCGATCCCGTATGGGTCATAATGGGTCTAGTAGTAGTGAATGTGCTGAGGATGAATGTTCCATTGGAAGGTCTGCTAATGGTCCTGGTAATCACTGTCTCCGAAGGTGCACTTGTTGGTAGAGCCTGGGTGCTAGTCAATGTGCTAAGGCTCACTGTTCCGTTGAAAGGTATGCTGACTGTCTTAGTGATTACTGAACGCGAGGCGGAAGATGTCGCGTTTGTTACTGCGGATCGAGTAGTAGTCAATGTGCTAAGGATAACTGATCCGTTGGAACTGCTTCTAATCGTACTGGTGATAACTGACACCGGAGGTAAGGATGTCATGAAAGATGATAGGTTAGTAACGGATGGCTTAGCCGTTGTTGTTGGGGGAGAAGCTGTAGATGAGAGAGTTACCTAGAGAATATGTTAGCGACTACCCGAGATATAGTTAATGAGGTTTATAGCTTACGGTGCCGGGAGCTGTAGTGTTGGAGAAGGTCTCAGTTGGTTTTTGTCCGGGGGTCGTGAGGCTCGTTCCCGAGCTTGTTGACGTTCCAATGGGTTTTGCCGAGCTAGTAGCACTAATGCCAATAGCATTTGAAGAGCTTCTCACACTAGCAGTGGCGGTAGAGGTAGTTGTAGGCCTATGCTGCGAGTTTGACAAAGTGAAAGATGCTACAATTGACGAGGAGATCTTCGAGACTTCCGTGACCGGGCAGACAGTAGTGGTAATATCGACGACACTTGTTACGAGTATGGTCGATACGGCTTCCGGAGGCAGAGTGCTAAGAGCAGCCGTGTTAGAAGCAGCCGGGCAATTAGTAATTGTGGCTGCACATGAAATGATAGTCGAGACAGAGGTTACGTTGACAGTCAATGTCGTGAATTCAGGACCCGCAGTTGAAGTGTGGTTAGAAGATATCGCGCTAGTCATGCTTGCAGCGGTGGAAAGAGGCTCGCTACTACATTCTTCATCATCCTCCATCGAAGTCGAAGTCGAAGTTGGTGCTGCAGACCTGGAAGATGAACCAATTGGAGGAGTAGTGATGAAAGTTTGGTTCGAAGTGGCTCGTCGTTCTAGAGAACCCTTCACTGCCCACCCCTGCGCAAGCACGAGGAGGGCAACTAAAGCGTCCTTCCCTGTAAACAGCATGGTGAAGGAAAGACGATATTCAGAAATTCAGAAAGGACAGTTGAGAAATGAACGGGTAGCCGAGCCCAAGAGAAGGAAAGCCCTAAACTAAGAAAACGAATGGAAGTGAGGAAAAAAAGACACTGGTCTTGGGTGTGGATTCAATAAGATCGAAGGGATCTTCTCACCTTTTATGACTACATCCTCTCAGTCACGATATGGCGAGTAAGAGTTCTAGGCTGCCATATGTGAACCATGGTTACCTAGAAAATGATAGAGATTCCTACGCGATGGTAGTTGTTTAGAGCTCATGTTTCCGAAAGAGCAAGGTGAAATTCATTGCGGATCAATTTAGTCGAGACCTGCGCCTCGGTTGACGCAGGTTAACGACGTATAAGTTAGGCGAAAGCCATTATACGCATTCTACCTCATAGTTATTTTTGTAACAGGAAAACGCTAGTTAGACGAGATGCGTATTCTTGTTTAATTCCAGGCTAAGTTCAATGGATGAAGTGTCGTTATAGGGGAGTTTGCGCGAGATGGCTCTACAAATCGCATGTTGTAGTGATGACTTCTATTACAGGGTTGAAGGATCACATCCATTCGGGGCGTCGCCCTGTTCAATCTAGTCGGTATGGTCTAGATGGGTCTACCATCGCCTAAATGCTTCAAAATAATAGTGCGGGGAGGATTCGTCATTGAAGCTATACCGCAAAATGATCGAAGGATGTGTTTGAGGTTGAATGCCTGGGTGCAGTCATCACACACCTGATACTAACTGGGACTTGTTTGCTGATGCTGATTCCCAGCCTGTGCCTTGTTTTTGCCCAGTAAGACGCCTTTAGCGAGAGGTAAAGTGGAAGGTGGTTGTAGTTGGGCTGTCCATAGATCGTGGGAATATATTTTGGATGAGGCTGAATCTGAGTAATTGTCCTTTATCCTTAGACGAGTTGCAATTGTCCCTAATTGATCGTAATTTATTTTGCTGTTTGTTATTAGGAGGTATTGTTAGTGAATATTGAATATTTCAGGTGAACATTAAAAATAGGTATTGCAACTTGGAAGCTTACTTGGAGGTACGTACTTGTAGGTACCCACATCTATTAATAGGAGAACAGCTTGGACCAATAGAAATTTAACGAGCTTCTCCCGATTTCTCCACTTCTTCTTAACTCCGACCATCTAAGGTTAAACTCAACTTTAAAGTCTTTCAAGACGACATCTCGAATCTTGATTCACCTTCCACTTACTTTCAAAACCTTCCATCGACATCATTTTGCTTATACGGCTCATTTTGTTACATCATGCTCATTTGCGGTAAATGAGATCTTCATAAATCGCAACACCAGCCTTTCAATTGGCCAACTCAAAAATTTAATGGTTACAACATTGGCTCACCAACACAACTCCAAGATCTCCTACATAAGCCAAGCCAAGCCACCCCGTATCCCTTTATGAGATTACCCTCTCAGCTTATTTGTGGCGGCCTGTACAATCACAATAATGACATTCTCATATTATGGCTTTTCAGTCCTACTCAATTTACCGACATGCTCGATTCAGGAGTGCTCAATCTTAAAAGCTACGGTTCTTGTACAGCTGTTGCAGTAACATGATCAATATGGCGAGTTCGTATGACAGCCCTAATTGAGACTACAACAATGTGCTTTAGGAACTTGGTTGCTTCATGTCTAACTACGGCATTCTAGACCCTACTTCCTGCATCACTGCCAATGTCGAAGCAGTTGCCGAGAGCGGATACAGTGGACAAGCTGACAAGTCGCCGAACATGCAAGAACCAAAAGCGAGTAACAAGCTCCTCTATTATTATAACCTGCACAGTGTGGCAACCACACTCGTGATGGTGTTTACTCTTTGAGGTTTAGATACCTGCAACCTTCCCGTCCGGAACTTATCCGCGCTTTCGCCCTGATGATCTTGTTCAATGCAGCCGAGCCTCTTACTACCTACCCCTTTCTATGAGCTGCCCAGACGCTTCGAGGTATAGCAAAGCCAAGTATAAGGTTAGGTTTAAGGAATACTAACTCTGTGGTACGTTGCATATCTATATGATGAGGCTTTCGACATTGGGCTAGCCGCAACTCGGAAGTGGGCTACTACAATCAACCCTGTTCGTATGAGGTAGTTGGACAAGTACCAAAATGGGTACTAGGTATACACTGAGACCGGTGAATATCACCACCCTTGGCTACACTGTCCCGTAGCACAATTATTCGGAGAATATCAGCGCCCCGAAATATGCATTGTCGATTAATACCGCGCCTCGACACCTAGAATTCTCGCTTCTATACTATCATATCGATTTAGATATCTAAGCAAGAACACGAAAATTATATCCTATCAACACATTACAACTAGTTACAGGCATCCCACATACCACCCTAGGTGCAACCATATACGCAACAGAGCACAACGCCAATCTTTCTCAATTCAGGAAACTAAAAGTTCAAATCGTACGGCATTTTACTCGTTTCGGTACACTTTCTACCTACCAAGTACCATTCAAGTTAAAAATGACAAAGCTAGTGGAGTTTAACTCGTCAGATCTAGCAATCGACATGAAGGTTTCTTGATAAATTCTTCTTATCCCAGAAATGGCAACACGATCAATATTTACCAACGACACGAGGATTTTCCGGTAATTAGGTCAAAGTTAGGGTCTGCAGGCGCAAAGAATTCGATGTACCAACCCCCACAGTCCATTCAGATTATACGCAAATGCGATGTAGGTACAATGCATTGCCGACTCTGTCTCGTAGTTATTACTACCTACACAATATGAGTCGACATGCTGCAACACTACCTAAAATCAGACCCTACATCTGTCTCAATCGCTTCGCAGCATCTGATCTTATTTGGAGAGCCCGAAACCCGAGAATCCAACACTCCTGGAATGATCTCCCGTCTACCACGACAAGAGCGTAAATCGACTCAAACCAAGCTCTTCAACATAGACCATATCCCGCACCTGATGAGAGACCAAGGCAACGGTAGTAGAAATACTACTCTATCTGACGTCGGGTCAGTCTGATTAGTCATGTGAGCATCATCCCTAGCGTCCTTACGAGAGCACTTTATTTCGTACATATCAAAATTCCACCACTCCAACATGAAATATCCCGAAATGGCAGGTCATCAGAATATATATAGACAGCATCTAGCTTCTAGCGCTCAGTTTGGCACAGTTGATGGCTGGCATCTTGGCCACAACCAGCTAGGACCTCCCGCTCGGACGAAGGGGGCAAGTTTGGCAGATGCGCATGAGAACCAAACTTTCTATCGGCACCTATTTACGCCGCTAATGATTTGAGGCTGGTTCAACAACAGATTTGCAATGCTACCGCCGCAGTGTAAGATGCGCATTGAAAAGGATGCAGTGATGACCTCATATCTTCAGGTGTAATATGGACCATACACGATCGGCCACGCCTTGCTGACAGCTCAGTCTTGGAAGGGCGCCACGAGGCCAGCTAGAAAACACATATAAAGCTGCGGGCAACCTTAACATTCGGACCTAGCTATATGCGTGATTAGATTGCGGGGTAGCACGGCATATAATAGTAGCTCCTCATGGGTAGGGCGGCGGGTCGCCTAGACTCTTACCGACAGTTAGGTCCTCTCCGTCATCCCGAGGCCACCTTGGCGGCTAGGCCAGGCAACTTCTAGACGGGCAGGACGGGACATAAGACAGCCCAACAGAACGGCGTGTAATCGGCGGAATTTTCACGCGAAATATCAGGCCGTAGCCACAGTAAGAGAAATGGTAGGATAGATCATGAAAATACTGGGACGCGCGGCGCCAATACGACACTAGGATCCCATGATCGGCCTGTAGAATCGAATTTTTCACCTCATGTGTGGTACCTATCCCACCTTTTCCGGAATATATTGACGTTATCCCCGGATTATCGTGAGCTGGAGAAGTTCCTACGCTAACGGAAAACCTGCAGAGGTGAAAATAAGATTGCTGGATCTTCGGACACGTGAGGTTACTTGGGGTAAAAGGTCACAGTCATACCTTGGACTGGTCCTTTCTTCCCCCGCGCTCACCACCCTGGTACCCTGGCCAGCTTGGCCTGCCAATGCGTCACCGCCGGATGTGTGCAATCGATTTTATTCGCAGGCGCATGCGTTGTAAGCAAGTTCCTCTCGTTCCTCACGGAATATGTGCGACCCGACAACGATGCCGTGTTACAAAGTGGCGGTAACGAGCACTGCAAGTACTGCGAACACTGCCTCAGTTCAACATGAGAATTGACAGAACTGTCCGTAGTCACCAGCAAATACCTTGTTCCAAGGTCACAGCAGAAGAAGTCTATTACAAAAGCGTTATTCGGGAAACCATCATTTTAAAGCTCTGGCTTTCTTTGTTTCGGCTGTCGATCCCCCCACGCTAGCTGGGTTGGGGTTCGTACGATGTTGAAAGAAATTTACCAAACTTCCCTATTATACAAAGACCCAAGGGAGAAAAACTGTACCGGCAGACCGGTAGGGCGGTCTATTGCCTCTAGTTTGATATTCGACAATTGACGACTTGAGCACCTAACTACACCGACTATTGATCCCTTTTCTTTTGCAGGATGCAATATTCGAGCAACCAATTATCGTTGACGTAAGGGGCTACGGAGTCCCATCAGCTCAAGTGACAACAAAGACCGTAAACAACTCCAACCGCAAGACACGAGATCTCATAACAGCCAATTAGAGGAAAGACCTAACACGGTATAGAGATCTATTAATGGCACTGTCCCGTGCCAAGTTAAGCTTGTTAGTTTCCCCAGACTCAAAAGCCGGTAGTAGCGGGAGCTACTTTTGCCTCAACCAGTTGCGAAGCGCCGTAGCCTCGAGCTGCCGAGGCACCAGCACCAAGTCTAGTTAAAACTTCCGGCACTCGTTACCCCGACCGCGCGATGTCAAAATACACATGTGAGCTTACTTCGCCGGGAAGACGCAGCTATGCGATGAAGAAGTTTTTTCTTAGCCGTAGACTCTCGAGGAACACTAGGTAGACGACATCATGCATGTCTCTCCTTGGCGTACCAAAGCTGAACGGACACAAGGAATGGCTTGTTACTTTTAAGCCAAATCAAACCTAATGAGCCATGCCCGTTTATCTTGAAAACCTTGGAACCCAAACTAGCCGAGTGAACAATTGAGACCATCCCGAATAGGAAACAGCATCGAATAACAGCAGAATCTATGTCCTGGAATCTGGTAGACCATTGAAGTCAATGGTTTCCTACCGTCAACATGTCTCCCGGACCTGCATCGCGGCAGCACTGTAGTTTGACGTGGTGGAGTAACACGCATATGTCTTCCCTCAGTCCTACTCGGGTATCTGAACACGCCTATCATTTCCACGTTTTCGTGCTCGAATACGAGAAGGGGAGGATTCGCAGTGGCTTGCGAAGATATCAGATCTGCAGGCAAATTTTCTCAATATCCAATTCACGATCCATACAAACAAATCCTTCTCCAGCCTGGTAGATTCGCCATCCCTACTAGGTAGACAATCAGAAGCACGTCTACTTCACCCGCAGAGAATCGACGGCTCTAGACGGCTCATGAGTTAGTTCGAGATGATGCAAGTCATCCATCCCATGCGCTGCCTTTCAGTATATCTTCTTGATGACTCGCAGATCTCCTTCCTCATGCGGGTGAGACCTGTTGCCCTACCGGCACATTCCGGGCTAATTCGACGACAAGCAGGACAGGGTAAACAGGACCTCTCTCCACCACTAAATCCCCTTCTGTGGTAACTTGATTTCCCGTTCTCGTCACAGCCCTCCCAAATTTTTACCTAATAAGTTTATACAGTATGCCTTACGATGCTGTTTAATATCCTTGTTTCCTACATACGGTTTTTTTTATTCCAACTACCTGGTTCTCCGCGTGCTAGGTACCTCCTTTGTCCTAGACCTCGGACCCCTTAGCTCGTGACCTGCAGGATAGTTTCCTAATGCCAACAACTAGCCATGTCGTCACAAAGGCCGAACCCCCAATAGCTTCATGCCACTCCAAGAGATCATACCGTTAACAAATATGACTACTTCTGTATACCAAGCCGGACACGACGTAGCTTTTAAGTGAGGTAGGCCAAGAATGAAAGGATTAGTATACGCCTAGTCCAGATGGTGACCTGATCATGCCTCTCAGGATATGCTCAGTCCCATGACTATTTTCTTTTCTCTCTTTTCTTTCTATCCCTAGCCTTTGCTTAAGGCTCCCCCCCTCTCATTACCCTGTCCGCATTGTACTTCCACACGTTTGCGAAACCTTCCTCATTCGTCGATCCATCTGATCTTGCTAGCCTCTACGCCTTGAGATCCTAGATTGGCTTGCATGGTTTGTACAAAGATATGTAGGCGACTCGGAATCTAATTCAAATATCTACCCTCGTCCCGACATCCTCCACCCCTTTCGTCACGCCTCTTCCATGTTTATCCCGACTCATTCCATCGGCTGTACCCTCTAGGTTTCCGAAACATCGGAGCTTATCCATTCCACCGTCCCTTATACCCTTCCCCTTCCAACCTTCTCGAGCTTTTCAAACTTCTAGTTCACTTCATTTATACTTTATCATCCGTGATGGGGCTTAGAAGTGTGCTAGTCGCCGGGGTGGCCTTTGGCAGTAGCTTAGTCCATGCCGCGTCAAGCTTTAGTCCTGCAAGACCACCTGCCATCCCCTTAGCTGTCAAAGGGCCGTACCTTAACTCGTGGTTACACGTCGGCAGCGATGGTGGGAACGGAGGTTATCTTGCTGGCGAATGGCCAGTATTCTGGAGGTTGGTTCTTTGGTCAACATCCCGAAATATGATCAATTTGACGAGCTAACAACATTACTACACAGCCAGCAGATTACAGGCTGGGCGGGCTTCATCCGCGTAGATGGCAAGGCATACAACTGGCTGGGTGCTCCGCCCGGTGCAGACTTGGTGGACCAGACTGAATTCTCTTACACGTCGACACGCAGTTCATTCGTAATGAGCGTGGGCGGCAAGGTTGAGATGAATATTACGTTTTTAACGCCTGTAACGCCGAATGATTTAAAACGACAATCTCTAGTCTTCTCTTACCTCGACGTTGCTGTTAGCTCATTGGACGGCGCCAGCCACGATGTTCAATTATACGCGGACGTCTCAGCAGGTAGGTTACGCGGATCCTTTCCTCATGATTGATACGCTGTACTCACCCTCTCACAGAATGGGCCTCCGGTGATGGAAATGCCATCATAGAGTGGGATCATAACTCAGCCGACGGAGTCGCGTACCATCAATTTGCCCGTCAGAATCAGCAAGCTATTTCCGAGACGAACCAGCAGGCCAACTGGGGTACCTGGTTCTGGTCCACCAAGGACGTCGAAGGTGTAAGTTGTAAACAACAAAAGAAAATAAACAACAATCTCTTTGTGAACATAGCTAACGTAATCACATAACTAGCTCACATGGCAAAGTGCCGCAGACACCGTTGTGAGAAACGCATTTATCAACAATGGTGTTCTTCCAAACACAAAGGACTCCAATTACAGAGCGGTAACAGACAATTGGTAGGTGACCATGAAACCCACTAAGCAGGATTAATTTGCCTTGTTCATGCGCGCTCATTCCACCCACAGGCCAGTTTTTGGATTCGCCAATGATCTCGGCTCAGTCGGGACCGATGCTGTCTCGACGTTGTACTCGATTGGTATGACCCAGGACGGTGCAATTAACCTGCTCGGCGAGGGGAGTGACCTCACAACCTACCCTGCCCTGTGGAACAGTTATTTCGGCTCTGATATCGATGCTGTAAGTCTTTTGTTGTTCGGTCCGTAAAAAGTGGATATCCGGCCTAATAGCGATCTGTAGATGACCTTCTTTTACAACGATTATGAGGAATCCGCAAGCATAGCTACAGACCTGGATAACCAGGTGGCTTCGGACTCGATAGCGGCGGCAGGGCAGAATTACTTAACCTTGACTAGCTTAAGCGTTAGGCAGACCTTCGGCGCTCTACAATTCACCGGCACGGACTCTGACCCCCTTGTATTCCTCAAGGAGATCAGCTCCAACAGCGATATCCAGACTGTGGACGTCATATTCCCCGCTATGCCGCTGATCTTGTACACGAACCCCGCCATCCTCAACTACATGCTGAAGCCGCTATTCCTTAACCAGGAGAACGGTCACTACCCCAACACCAATGCCATTCACGATCTTGGAACCTTCCCCGTTGCTAAGGGCTACACCGATGGTTCGGACGAGCCCATGCCGCTCGAGGAATGCGGTAACATGATTATCATGGTTTTAGCTTACGCTCAAAAGACAGGCGACAATGACTACCTTAAGCAGCATTATCCTATCCTGAAGCAATGGGCTGGTTATCTAGTTGATGAGGCGTTGATTCCCGCAGACCAAATCTCGACGGACGACTTCGCAGGCTCGTTAGCTAACCAAACGAACTTGGGTTTGAAGGGTATCATTGGGCTACGAGCCATGTCCGAGATTTCCAGCCTCACAGGTAACACGGATGATGCTAGCTCGTACCTCAACACGGCAACATCTTACATCTCGCAATGGCAAGGTTTCGGCCTAAACACGGCGGCTGACCCACCGCATGCGACTCTAAGCTACGGAGAGGCTGATTCGCATGGATTACTTTACAACTTATACTCTAACTCGCTACTAAACTTTGGCGATTTCGTGCCGCAGTCCGTATACGACATGCAGTCTAACTTTTACCCGACGGTAGCTCTCGAGTATGGTATTCCTCTTGACACGCGCCACACTTACACCAAGACGGACTGGATGATGTGGTGCGCGGCCATCGCGAGCGCAGACACTAGAGATACATTCATAAAGTTAATCGCAGGCTGGATCGACAGCACGCCGACCAACATGGCGTTGACAGATCTCTACGACGCCTCATCAGGAAACTACCCAAGCGGGCTTCAGTTCACGGCGCGGCCGGTGGTCGGCGGTCACTTCTCGCTACTAGCGTTGCCATCGTAAGGAGTTATCTAGAGGAAAACGGGGGCAATATTCATTTCATTTCTCAGGGATTTTATTTTTTTCTAATCTACGAGGTTCTAATCTCGCCTCGGAACGCATTCACATATTCCTGCGTGGGCATTGGGAAAGGCGAATGGTAAAACAACTACTACTTACTACTACCTAAAGCTGTGCATTAACTCATAATCACTCTGTTCATTTTACTTACTCTATTACCTACTTATTCTTCAACACCTCGCTCAACCCGTTTGATCTGATATGTTCATATTTCGATACCCACATATTCTTTCTTCAGTCATGCTGCATGGTCCGATTTAAGGGACGTAGAGTGGACCATAAGGCCGATTCCGCCAACCCGCCAATTCAATTAATGTATTGAAATGTATACAGTATAATACAGTGTAATAGCGTACAGTTTGATACAT